>NC_044044.1:45207861-45443648 GCF_901765095.1 Microcaecilia unicolor
CCAGCTGGGCGTTAAGGTGTCCATCTTGTGTTGCTGACTGACCCCACTTCAGGCATGCTCTTGCCATGAACACTGTCGCTTGAAGGCCCAAAGAGGCCACTTCAAAGGCTCGTTTCAGCGAGCCTTCTAGCTTCCTATCCTGTAGATCTTTTAGAGCAATGTCCTCTTCCACCAGCAAAGTGGTCTTCTTAGTCACAGCCATAAGAAGGGAGTCCACCCTGGGATGCTGCAATTTATCTTTCTCCTCCAGAATTAACAGTCATGGCTCTTCCCACTCTTGGCCCCACATCCAGCGAGACCCATTCTGCTGTAATCAGGTCTTAAATGTCTGGATGCGTAAGGAAGGCCTTTCAAAGACCTCTAAGCCCCTTCATGATCGATGAAGATGTAAACTGAAGTAGAAGGCTTCTCAATGGAAAGCACCGCCAGTGCCTCAAAAATTAGAGTACTGAGCTCCTTTGAACAGACCAAGGCCATATCAGATAACGAGGAAGAAGCAGACACAGACCTCATCTGCCCGCTCCTGGAGGTCTAAACGAGATCTCTTAGGAGCCGGAGGGGCAGCGAGGTGAGAAAACGAAGATCTAGCAGAATTAGAAAAGGTTCAAAGAAGAGCAACCAAAATGATAACGGGGATGGAACTCCTCCTGCATGAGGAAAGGCTAAAGAGGTTACGACTCTTCATCTTGGAAAACAGAAGGCTGAGGGGGGATATGATTGAGGTCTATAAAATCCAGAGTGGAATAGAACGGGTAGCTCTGGAACTCGCTGCCAGAGGATGTGATAACAGCAGTTAGCGTATCTGGGTTTAAAAAAAATGTTTGGACAAGCTCCTGGAGGACAAGTCCATAGTCCGTTATTGGGATAGACATGGGGGAAGCCACTGCTTGCCCTGGGATGTGTAGCATGGAAAGTTGCTACTAATTGGGTTTCTGCCAGGTACTTGTAACCTGGATTGGCCACTGTTGTAAACACAATACTGCACTAGATGGACCACTGGTCTGACCCAATTTGGCTAGTCTTATGTTCTTCACTCTGATTGTCCCCGCTTCAGTAAATAGGCCTGGCGTAAGAGTAATATACAGCTGAATTCTCTGTTGGGTCTGGAGGTTGTAAAATGGCAGTTGTGCTCTACACGTGATCAGATAGAGGCTGTTCCTCCCTACCAGTCGGCCCCGACAAAATGGTGCTTGTTAGCACGCTCTCCTGTCAAACTGTGAAAATGCCATGCCGGAGAGCCCGACATCTCTGGCATGTTCAGATGACGTGCCAAATCGGAAGACATGCTGCTGCCAATCATTTCCTCCGCGTCCTACAGGATTCCTGGCTTGAACGCACTGCAATGCATCGACACAGGCTGGTGAGTCCCACAGCGGGAAAACCACTTAACTGCCTCCGCAGGAGTCACTATTCACTTCGACTGTCACAAGCGCAGCACAACACATTCCCAAACAGTGAATCAGGATCCCTCCCCTCCAGCAAGTAGAACTTGCAGCCCTACAAGCGGTTCTGAGTCAAACATTAATCGGACTTACCACTGCCGGCTGCTCCCCCCACCCCAAGCTCTACAAGTCTTACCCCAGATGAGAAAGGATCAGGACTGACACTGTGTCCCAGGCTCTCCAGTAAACCTCTTACCTTCTCCTTTCTTTTTATTTTTTTTCTTTCTAGGTTCTTGTGGTGGAAACAGGTGAAGGGAGGGAAGAAGTAAATTTGCGGGCACCATAGACAGAGATCTGAAGACCTCCAGATATAACTGTGCAGGCTCAAACCATCTGTAAAGTTCAACTGAGGACCAGATAACTAACTGGACCAGTAGCAAATCCCTCAGAACCGGAGGCTGAAAATTGTGTCCATCTACCTGCTGGAGATAGAAAATACTGAGGAACTGGACTGGATGCCAAGAGAGATGTGTCTGAGCTCAGTTTTCTCTATCTCCACCTGTTGGTTGATGGACACAACTATCCCACAGGTTCTGGAATAGTGGGAAGCCATGTAATGGAGTGAGCTGGAGAGACCCCTTCATTAAAAAAAAAAAAATCAGCACATCCCCAGGTCATGGTCCCAGGAGATGATTAGCATCCAGGGAGAGGCCATGCAACACAGCACACTTTCTTCCAGCCCCAAAGCCAAGACAGTACCTTCCGACCCACCACCACTAACCTGTCGGTTCCGCTCATCCGTGATCCGCTGGATCTGAATTTTTTTCCTGCCCATGGTCGTTGGAAATCCTCACCGGTAATACAGGGACGATATATATTCCAAGGGTGGTGGGGAGAGATCTGTTTTAATGTTTAGGGCGTCGTTTAAAATCTTTCCATTAAATAATTATTCACTTTAAAAAAAAAAAAAGAAAGAAAGAAAAAGCCAGGTCCTTTTTTCCCTCAGTTCATTCTAATCTTCCGCTTCTCGTTAATTCCCAGTGTCTCGAGGTTTTCACGCTGGCTTCAGACCTAGAGGAAATAAAAACAGATTAGGGTTTCAACAAAACTCCTAAAAGGAGCAGCAATTGTATAACTTTTAAGAAACCGACTTCTCCACATTCTGCCTGGTTTAACAACTGACAGAGCGGGTCTAAGAACAAATCGTTTTCTAGAAACATTTCCTTTTTTCTTTACAGTATTAGCTTGAGCCTTTTTACAGCAGTGGGATTTGTAGTATGGAATGTTGCTACTCTGAGATTCTGCATGGAATCTTGTCACTCTTTAGGATTCCGGAATCTTGCTATTCTTTGGGGTTCTACATGGAATCTTGTCACTCTTTAGGATTCCAGAATCTTGCTATTCTTTGGGGTTCTACATGGAATCTTGTCACTCTTTAGGATTCCAGAATCTTGCTATTCTTTGGGGTTCTACATGGAATCTTGTCACTTTTTAGGATTCCAGAATCTTGCTATTCTTTGGGGTTCTACATGAAATGTTGCTACTCTGAGATTCTGCATGGAATCTTGTCACTCTTTAGGATTCCAGAATCTTGCTGTTCTTTAGGGTTCTACATGGAATGCTCCCACGATTTGGGTTTCTGCCAGGTACTTGTGACCTGGCTTGGCCACTGTTTGGAAAACAGGAACCTGGGCTAGATGGACCATTGGTCTGACCCAGTATGGCTACTCTTATGTTTTTATTTGCAATTGTCAATTTGGGCCCTCTTTACTAAGGCGGTTAACGCGCATACATGGTTAACGCACCTATAACGCAGCTTAGTAAACAGGGACCTTTGTTTCTTTTTCTATCATTCTGCCCCTCCCCCCCCCCCCCAATTCTTAGTGCAAAATCCTATGTAATTTTCATTTGTATGTTTGTTTTTAGGTTCATTACATAATAAATGGCGACCAAACATTTTCAAAATTCTGCCTGCTCTGGTTTTTCAGCAGTATATTTATGACAGTCATGAACTTATATTTCTGATTGTTAATACATTAAAATACACTGAAAGAACTAAGAGCATTGGGTCAAACGACATGCACAATACTGTAATCTGTTTTTATCACTCAGACCCGCAACACACTCTTGTCAAATCAACGTTACATTATGAGTTTTATAGTTCGCAATTACATGTAAAGTTCAATTCAGATCAGTGGCATTGTCACGGGTGGGCCCAGGCCCACCCACTTTAGCTCACAGCCACCCAAAATTCTGGCACCTTTCCTATGGCGGGTGGGGATCCCCAAGTCCTCTGGCAGCCAGAATAGATCACTATCCTACTTGTCCACGTGTTGCCGCCTCACCACACCAGCACCCCCTCCCCTACACCGCATGCATGCACGGGAGGAGAGAGGCCGGCACAGTATTTATTTGTTGCTGGTCGCTGGTGCAGGAGTTGGGGGCAGAAAGCAAAGGGAGATTGTCTGCCCACCCAACTTTGGGCTCAGGTCCCCCAAAATATCATGCCTGGCTATGCCTCTGATGCAGATAACCAAATAAGGTAGCTAGAAACACATTTTTAGAGACGACTGACAATTCTAATCTAAAATAATATTATCACTATCCAACAGATGAAATATGGAAGGAGCAGCATGATATCGACTGATCTGGAAGGGAGACAGTTTGGCACCGGTCCGGGACCAGCGGGCTTCAGAATTCAAACTCAGTCAAGCGCCAGAAATTCGGGACTGTGTTAAGTCCCATTTTGCACGAGTTTGCAAATCGAGTTGTTCATAATTTTCCCAGTCTTTTACAAAAAGCTTGCTGAATGCTGAGCCTTTTGTAAAACAGCTATAAGGACGTATGGGGGTACACCGTGTATTTGACGACACGTGTGGGTAGAAAGTGACAGTCACGTAAACGTGTTGAGCGCCAAGTCTCACAGACTGCACAGACATAAAGCAAAGGTCTAAAATGTAACATTTTGGCTTTATGAGGTGGTTTTTAAGGCCAGAGAGATAAGTACAATTAACCCCTCACTCACTCCTCGAAACCCCAGGTCCGAACGGGCAGTTTGCACACCGCATGATTCCGAGGTGTCAGTGCCGACAGGGAAAGTTGCTGGAATACATGTGCGTTCTCCATGTAAAACGGGATGTGCAGATAAAATTTTAAAAGGTCACCCGCATCACGCCATCTTGAAACTGGTGTGTGTTATGGACATACGTGTAACAGACAGCGAAGAGGACTCATAAAGTGGACGACGCTCCAGATAAAAATAACCGTTTACTGAAGAATGAACAAGACTCGACACAGCTGTGTTTCGGCCGAAGACGCCTGTATCAGGAGTCTCTTGTGTCCAGTAAAAGCACTTTTTTTTTAAACAATGGACCTAAATTGGAGCTGCTGTGTCTTATGTACCGAACAAATATATATATATATACTAGTAAAAGAGGCCCGTTTCAGAGCAAATGAAACGGGCGCTAGCAAGGTGTTCGTCGCCAACACCCCTCCCTCCCTCCCTCCCTGGCCAACCCCTTCGTTATTCTTCCATTGCTCCGCCCCCAACGTCATGACGTTTGACACGAGGGCGGGGCCCGGAGCGATTTCCCACCCCCCGCCTCCCTGCCTCCCTCCCTGCCAACCCCTTCGTTGTTCTGCCATTGCTCCGCCCTCGAGGGTGGGGCCCGGAGCGATTTCCCACTCCCCCACGCCTCCCTCCCTACCAACCCCTTCGTTGTTCTGCCATTGCTCCGCCCTCGAGGGCGGGGCCCGAAGCGATTTTGGTGGCTTCACCACCACGAACCTTTGAACCTTTTTGAAGGAAGTCAGGGCTTGGCTTCACTGACATCAGTGTCCTCAGAATGTTGAGGGTAAGTTTTATTATAGTAGATATATATATATATATATATATATATATATATATATATATATAAAGCTTAAGTCAGCAATCTAACCTCGAGGGTGCACTCGCGGTTAAAAAAACTGGAGACAGATGGATAGGGCTACTGACTGGACCCCGTTTTCAAGGGCAACTTAAGTCCGTCCTGGCTCTTTAACCCCACTGCATGCACAAGGTCATGGAAGAAGCAGAGATTATCCTTATTGCTATCTCTAATCTTTTCCTCTCCATCTTCCTACGCCCACCTCCTAACATCCATTTCCTTCTACACCTCATTCCTCCTCTGTTCAATGTACTTATCCATTAACCCCACTAATATTACGTTTACTACAAATTGTATGTGCTTCTTATGACTTGTGGGAAAGCGCGGGGTACATATGTAATAAATAAATAAATAAATAAATTACAAAGAGGTTAAAATCCAGGACTGGATTAGCCTGTCCATGGAGCCTGCTGATAGTCATGCTCTGGAAGCCTTTAATGTCTCCCTCTCCCCAACATGGGTTATTATCCACACATGTAATTCAGCACCATAGTATCTCGGCACCCCCTGGATACAGATCTCCAAATGCCCAATGTTGGGCTGGTTGAGAACAACCTCTGGACACAACATCAGGTTCACAGCCGAGTCTGAAATGATTCCCCTTCTCGCACTCCTCAAATATCGTTAGGCTTAAGCTTCTGAAAAGTAGGCCCCGGGCCACACGCCTTTCAGTACCAAGCGATGCTTCAGAGCTGGAGCAGAACCCATCCAGGACCTCAGACCGATTACGTCAACTTCATGCTCATGATCAAAGAGGTCGGCCCCTTCCTTCCCCTATCAGGAATGGACAGGATTAAACCAGCTGGAAGTGCAACTATTCCTGCACCCTCCCTTCTGCAAATATCTATACAAATCCATCCTGCCCTCCCCCCCACACACATCTGCCCAGATCTATCCTGCCCCCCTCCCTCCCGTACATTATCTGCACAGATCCATCCAGGCTGAGAGTACTTCCTTGTATACCGTTTACATGGGTCTGAAACCATAAAGCAATGAGCCACCCCTATATAATTACTGCTCCCTAAGGTTTTCTATTAAAAAAATTAAATCCAGAAGAAACCCAAGACAACTTCATATCATACGAAAGGCTTAAGAGGTCTGATCCACTTTAGTAAGAAGAAAAATCACCATCCCTGGGACTTAATGTCCATCTATAACAGCCAAGCATGGTGTGGGGGTGTCACACGCTCTCCCAAAAAAAAGACCATTTCCGAAACAAGAGACTCAGGAGTAACAGTGATTCTCGGCACCTAAACGATATCTTGGACCACCCAAGACTGCCTGATCACCCCCAGATCGTCGCTGTCCCTATAGTCTCCAATCCATAGGTGCCAGCTATTGAGCAAACTCACTTACTGTGACTAGAGAGCATTAACTTCTGTTGCGTTTAGCACGTCATACATAAGTATATAAGTAATGCCACAGTGGGAAAAGACCAAGGGTCCATCGAGCCCAGCATCCTGTCCACGACAGCGGCCAATCCAGGCCAAGGGCACCTGGCGAGCTTCCCAAACGTACAAACATTCTATACATGTTATTCCTGGAATTGTGGATTTTTCCCAAGTCCATTTAGTAGTGGTTTATGGACTTGTTCTTTAGGAAACCGTCTAACCCCTTTTTAAACTCTGCTAAGCTAACTGTCTTCACCACGTTCTCCGGTAACGAATTCCAGAGTTTAATTATGCGTTGGGTGAAGAAAAAGTTTCTCCGATTTGTTTTTAATTTACTACACTGTAGTTTCAACGCATGCCCCCTAGTCCTAGTATTTTTGGAAAGCGTAAACATTTTGAAAAGTTCAGCTCCTATGCTCCAATGAGCTTCCTTCCTTCCCAGCTCTCATCACCCACCTTCTGCATCAATCCCCAGTGCTTCAATTCTGCCACCATGTTGCAAATGGGTGATTGCATGACACACAAAAGGCCCAAAAGACCTGAAATGTTATTTTGGGTCCCCTCAGGCTCTTAACTAAAACGAAGGAACTGTAGAAGTTCTACTGAAAATCTTGGGGTTCAGATCCAGGGCCCGAGTCATTCGGCAAGTGTGCATCCTTAAGGGAGGGCTGCCGAGCAGGTCAACAACTCATCCGTTGACATCTGTGGGAATCTGCAGAAAGCATTCCTTGCTGTGGCTCCCCTACCCTGATGTAGTTTAATTATAAGATTCCTCAGCAGCTACTAATTAAAAATAAGACAACTTTAATTTCTATATATGGCTCCAAGAATGCTACCTGCAAGAAAACGAGAGGCAGGAATTGTTTGGCAATAAGACATAAGACATAAGCATCGCCATGCTGGGACAGACCAAGGGCCCATCGAGCCCAGCACCCTGTCTCCGACAGCAGCCAAAAGAACAAGCATTTCGTCCCGCCTATCCCAGAAATAGTGGATTCTTCTTACATCCATTTAATAACGTTCTATGTCCTTTTCCTCCAGGAAGCCGTCTAACCTTTTTTTAAACTCCGCTAAGCCAACCGCCCCAACCACCTTATCTGGCAACGAATTCCAGAGTCTAACCACGCGTTGAGTGAAGAAAAACTTCCTCTGATTCGTTTTGAATTTACTATACTGCAGCTTCATCGCATGCCCCCTTGTCCAAGTATTTTTTGGAAAGCGTAAACAGACGCTCCACATCGACCCCTTCCATTCCACTCATTATCTTATAGACCTCTATCATATCTCCCCTCAGCCGCCTTTTTTTTCAAACTGAAGAGCCCCAGCCTCAGTCTCAGCTTCATCTACCTACCTACCTGTCTTGGCCCTCCGAGCTTGCCTTTAACACTGCTGCGCTAAAGGCAAGCTGCTTCTCTCACTACCCGAAGCCTATCTCTCTAGTGTCCTGTCTCCTCTTACAGGACTTCCTATGTCCGGGCGGGATGATACAGAGAGAGGCTTAGAGTGGCGAGAGAAGCAACATGTCTTCAGTACAGCAGCATTAAAGGCAAGTTCGGAGGACTGAGAAAGGCAGGTAGACGGAGCCGAGAGTGAGAGGATGTGGACTGCGGTGGGGAGTGTGCGGGGGGGGGGGGGGGGGGTATAGGAGTGCCAGGAAAGGTAAGCAGAGGTGCCTGGAAGAAAAAGGAAAAGAGAGAGATGCAGACCACAGGGGGAAGGGGTTTCAGAGGGCCAGAGGGTGGTGCCCATGGAGTGGGAAGAGAAAGAAGGGAAGAAATGGTGACCATGCAGAAGAGAGGAGGGGAAGGGGAGAGAAAAGGCAGGAGAAGGTACCCATGGAGAAGAAGGGAGACGAGATTGTGTCTATGGATGGAGGGAAAGGGAAGAGATAGAAACTAGATAGATTTGAAAAGAAGGAAGAAAATTTGAAGAAAGCTGAATGCGAAAGATGGATATAGGGCAGGAAACGAAGAAGGAACAAAATGACTAGAAAGATAAAATCACCAGACAACAAAGGAAAGAATAATGATTTTATTTTAAAAGTTACATGTGCCTTTTGGTGATACTAGGAGCTTTCTCATGACCACTTTGCGGCCCTTTATGTGAAAAGGGTTGGAGACCACTGGTCTAGTGGTTCTTCAGGGCAAGAGTGATTCCCAATTGCTGTTGCCCCCATGGGTTCTTCCGCCAAAACGGCTGCCAGGACATCCTGTGGCAGCCTCAGAAGTGTGCTGGAGGTCCTGGCAGCCATCTTGGGACTGGAAGCAGCATAAGCAGCAGGCAAACTCCTGTCACTCCTGCTTATGCTGTTTCTAGTCTCAAAATGGAAGTCCCAGCAGCCATTTTGGCTGCAGAACCAACGTGGAGCAAGAGTGACTGGGCAGGGCCGGTCTTAGGCATGGGCGATAGGGGCGGCCACACAGGGCCCCGCATCTCCGGCTCGTCTGTCCTCCTGTCTCAGAACATCTCCCTGCTCCTTACCTTAATGTGCATCCACATTTCAGTAGAGAGCATCAGGCAGCAAAAGCGATTTCCATATCCCATCAGCTACTGAGCCCAGAGCTTTCTCTCTGCTGCGTCCCGCCCCCTTTTGATGTCACTTCCTGCTTCCGCAATGACGGGATGCAGCAGTGAGGAGGGTTCTGGGCTTGGCAGCTGACGGGATATGAAAATCACTGCCACTGTCTGCTGCTCTCTACTGAAACGTGGTGAATGCACATCAAGGTATGGGGTGAGGTGGGGTTCCAAGAGCTCTAAACCTCTTAAACTCTGATAAATTATGGCTTATGGTGGCGGACGCAGGAGGGGGGTGCAGGCAGGGGGTGCTGGTGGGGGGAGGTGGGCGCAGAGCCCCACTGAACTGGTCTGCACAGGGCACCGCAATTGCTAAAACCGGCCCTGTGACTGGGGATCGCTCTTGCCCTGAAGATCCATTAGATAACCAGGAAATTTAAAGGTAAGGACGGGAGGGCCTTTGAATAGTGGGTGGTGGGAGGGAAGGAGGGGGGCACCGACAGTGATCGTGGATGGGGGGGGGGGGGGACTGAGGTGGTGGCAAGAGTGATGCGAGGGAGGCAGGGGTTCGGTTTCAGTTTCATCCAAAACCGAACTGTAAATTTTGGTTGCTCTTTTAGTTTCGGTCAAAACAGAGAATCCCAGTTTCAGTTGGCCTCTAGCCCCCAATAAACTCCAAGGCAACAGGCAGACATTGGATCACTGCTGCCCAAATGAATCTGAATAAAATGGTTGATTGTAAAAAATAATTTTGGATTTTTCATGGCTGATGCTGTGACCAGCTGACACCAAAATCTAGTTGGCTCCAGGATTCAGTCAGCTGCGTCCCTGACCTGATTGGACAATTCAACTGGAAAGTTGCCTTTCGTCACCATCCGGCTTTCCCAAATTATCAAATAAAAGTGATTGGAAAATTTAAAAAAAGAGAGAGACATAGGATAAACACTTAAATGCATAGAGCTTGGTGCATCTCAAAGTCGGGATGTATCTTGCAGACATGACCAGCAAATTTATTTGCATAGCTGAAGCCCCCCAAACTCACATGTCCTCTGTACAACTTTGGAATCACTGCGCCAAATAACATTATAACCTAAAACAGACAAACACCAGACCCTCAACGGACTTTGAACCCCCTCTCATTCTGATATATTCAGTTAAAACCTTACACAGCAAGGCTTACATTAGGGAAAAGAGCTGCATTTATACAACTTGCAGGTCACCTCGTCCCTGACCTCCTATGACCATCAAATATTAATAAAAATTTTACTTTAAAACCCACAGAGCGACTATGGAAATATTCCCATTAGAGTCCCACCTTCCTGTTGTGACCGAATCACGGGCCTTAACACAAAATAAATGAGCCACAGAGAACACAGTGAAATGTGATATTTTTCGCACTTCTAATGCCAGAAATGTGCTAATGTTAGGATGTTGTAAATTATTTCACTCTACACTTGCTCTCCTGCAGCTTTTTGGGTTGGGTAGCCACAGGCGGGATACAAGTACAAGCCAATCATTCCAGTTGCTGTCACTGAAGTCAACTGGATGGGAATGATATGGGGTAGAGATATTTAAGAGGGTGACGCCATTGAGTCTATGAAGGGGAACGCTGTGGGGAAGAGATATTTAAGAGGGTGACGCCATTGAGTCTATGAAGGGGAATGTGGTGGGGAAGAGATATTTAAGAGGGTGACGCTATTGAGTCTATGAAGGGGAATGTGGTGGGGAAGAGAGATATTTAAGAAGGTGACACCATTGAGTCTATGAAGGGGAACGCTGTGGGAAAGAGATATTTAAGAAGGTGACACCATTGAGTCTATGAAGGAAAACGCTGTGGGGAAGAGATATTTAAGAAGGTGACGCCATTGAGTCTATGAAGGAGAACGCTGTGGGGAAGAGATATTTAAGAGAGTGACGCCATTGAGTCTATGAAGGGGAATGATGTGGGGAACAAATATTTAAGAGGATGATGCCATTGAGTCTATGAAGGGGAATGATGTGGGGAAGAGATATTTAAGAGAGTGATGCCATTGAGTCTATGAAGGGGAATGATGTGGGGAAGAGATATTTAAGAGAGTGATGCCATTGAGTCTATGAAGGGGAACACTGTGGGGAAGAGATATTTAAGAAGGTGACGCCATCGAGTCTATGAAGGGGAATGATGTGGGGAATAGATATTTAAGAGGGTGACATTATTGAGTCTATGAAGGGGAATGATGTGGGTGAGAGAGTTTTAAGAGGTCTATGAAGGTAATGATGTGGGGAAGGGAGATGGAAGAGAGATTTAAGAGAGTGACACCACTGAAGTCTATAGAGTGCAGGGGTGGACTGACCACTGGGAGAATAGGGCAGTGCCCGAGGGCCCACAAGAGTAGGGGGCCCACTGTATTCTAGCCTCTATCTAGTTTAATCACTTTTGATAGGTGGTTAGGGGTCCAAGACCCTTTTTGTCAAGGGCCCAGATCACTTTCAGTCTGCTCCTGATGGGGAGGAATGATGTGGGGAAGAGAGATTTAAGAGTGACACCACTGAAGTCTATAAAGGGGGAAAATGTTGGGAAGAGATATTTACGAAGGTGACACCACTGAATTCTATGGAAAGCGGGAGCGGACTGAGCACTGGGACAACAGGGCAGTGCCTGAGGGCCCATAACAGTAGGCTCTAGTTTAATCAATTAATAGGTGGTTAGGAGCCCATGATCCTTTTTGCCCAAAGTCCCAGATCACCGTCAGTCTCCTCCAAATGGAGAGGAATGATGCGAGGAAGTGATATTTGAGAGGGTGACTCCATTGAGGTCTATGGAGAGGAATGATATGGGGAAAAGATTTTTGAGAGGGCGACTCCATTGAGCTCTATGGAGAGGAATGACATGGGGAAGAGATTTTTGAGAGGGTGACTGACTCCATTGAGGTCTATGGAGAGGAATGACATCGGGAAGAGATTTTTGAGAGGGTGACTGACTCCATTGAGGTTTATGGAGAGGAATGACATGGGGAAGAGATATTTGAGAGGGTGACTCCATGGATGTCTATAGAAAGGAACGATATGGGGAAGAGATATTTGAGAGGTGACTTCATTGAAGTGTATGGAGAGGAATGATGGGGGGAAGAGATGTTTAAGAGGGTGATGCTATGATGTCTGAGTAGGTAGACGGTGAGGAAGAAGAAATACCACTAAACTCCGTGGCATGGAATGAGAAGGTAAACAAGACGTCTCTCTCACGGTAAGTACACAGCTTTTGGTGGACCCAGTCCTGAGTGGACAACATTTTGCAGCCAAATCCCTCAATATTTAATTATTGTGTTTGTTTTAAAGCACTTGACTCCCTTCTCGCTCCTTCTTCCCTCATTCAGAGTTGCTAACACACTATCTAACCACAAATGTGTTTCCTTGTGAAGGGACGGGGGACTGGGGGAAAGAGAGACTGGTGGCAACAGACATTCACCCAAGTACAGGTTGCTGTAGAGTAACCGATGCCTGTGACCACTACACCCTGGCAAACTAAGCTCTGAACGGCACCCTCATCACTAAAAAAAAAAATCCACTGACCCAAAGAATCACAGCAAGCGATAACCACAAATTAGCACTTCAGCATGTTACCAGAATGCCGAGTCTCCCTGTTCCCCATGGTGCTGGCTACACACCCTCCCCACCCCGAAAATCAAGCTAATTACACAAAGCACACTGCGTGGCACCCTGCACACAGACTGGCAGCATGAAGCTGTAATAATTATTTCTAATTGGCACAACAGCAAATTTAGCACACGGCTAATCAGAAGCTCTCCCCCGCCCTGCCCTTCTTTGCTCTTTTCCTTTTAATTCAGATATGGCAAACATTACCACAAGCTACCTGACCTAACTGTGACATGCAAAGAAAGAATTTTGCATGCACGTACAAATATTCCAGCCGTGAATGTTGCACTATGAAAGCATGGGGGGGGGGGGGGAAGAGAATATGGCCAGCCTGGTTGAGAAGGAGGACTGCAGAGGAGGCAGAAGGGGGGGTTACTGTTCCACTACGAATCTTTCCATCAGTCTTTTCCCTGGAAAAAAACTGGAGGGCAGACCACTGTATTTCTCTAAAACTTAGCAAAATCCTTCTGGCTCCACCAGAACACCAATCTGCACAGTGTGGAGAAGCCAATGTCTTATTTTTTATTTATTTTTTTATTTTTTTTTAGCAAATGTGTGTTTTAATTGACATCTTTCTATTTTTTAATAAAGAGCGTACCTGAGGAATTGAGTATGGAATGCATAATCCCTCATCTCAGAAAACTAAAGAAATTTAAAAAAAAAACTTTAAGACAAATATTTATTAGCTCACCAGAAAACCAGCTAAGGCTGACAACCTCACCCCAGGTGGATCCAGTCCTGGCTTTGCCCCACTGCATGCAGGGAGCTGTAGTCCCGATTTCCCCAATGTACTGCAGGTACTGGGATAAAACAAACTTGCTCATTGGTCTGTTTTGGTGACCTGGGGTGAGGCAGAACTCCTAAACGTATCACCTGAGAAGGCAGCAGGTGATTTACAACAGATCTTTATGGAGCCCACACTCACCAGCATGGTGGGGACACAGACACCAGCGCAGTGCCGGGGAGGAGGAGGAGGAACAGGGACTGTCAGAAACCAAGGAACGCCCAAGCCACAGCCACTCCTGGATACCCTTCTACCGATCCAGTAGTTCTCAGCCCAGTCCTCGGGGTACCCAGTCGGCTGATAAAAAGAACTAATCACAGCCACGTTCACTGTGGATACCCTGAAAAAGTGACTGGCCTGAAAAAAATGTGGAGACAGTTTTTTCCTGCTCCCCCCCCCCCCCAGCCCCACCCAGGTCAGAAGTTTAAAAAAAAACTTGAAGTGTTTGAAAAGCTCAGGAGGAATAAGTGGTTAAAAAAAGAAAAAAAAAGTCCCTCTCCTCCCCAAATGTTGCCAGTGTTTTTCCAGGACTTCAGATCTCTAATCCCAGAGGACCAAGTTGAGAACCACAATGTTGAGCTACTGTAAGGAGAAGCTGAAGGTGATGGAGCGCATTGAGTTATCTAGACCATGATGGTCACAACAAGATGAGATAGATGATCAGGTCTGCTGAAGGCTCAGTCAATGATCCCCCCTCCTCCCATGATCCATTTCTAGACTGGTCTAACAAAGACCATCAGAGCCCAGAGTGAATCCAGGGATCTCTCCCTATTGAATAACCAAGAAGAAAAGATTCAGGGTGGATGTGGGGGGCACTGCGGCTCCACTTAAATATGTCATCTCCACCCCTGCTTCTCCTCCTAAACACCAGAACACAAAGTGAGAAGGGATGTGCTGAAAACACAGATACCGATGAAGTAGTTTCCAAGGCAACAGCTTTCATGCAGCAGCCGCGCCACTTGGAGAACAAGGGACTTTATTTGTGTCATATGAAGCCACTGCGGCGGAAGGGTGCACGGATACAGAAGCAGACAATTGGTGCAAACTGGACCCGAAGGTACCTTCCTCTGAAAGAATCACTTCCCAGACGTATACACACATGCAAACTCTGTGTACAAGGCTGTGCAATAGATACCTGCCATTACTGGGGTGAATCTGGTGGTCAGATCTCCAGTTGGGAGTCCAGGGGCACACAACATCTCTGGGCAGAGGGAAGAGACTTTCTGTTCAAAGAATCACTCATAGCAGAATGAAAACAAATATAAGAAAGTCCCATTCCGCTCAACTAACAATCGAGCAGAGGAATTTGCTGGTGGAGAACCCACGGAGGCCATCTAGCATAGCTTCCTTTAGAAAAGATTTGAGCAAGTTCCTAAAGGGGAAAAAAGTCTAAAAAACCATTGTTAGCCAGTTAGACTTGGGGATAGCCACCGCTTATCCATGGATTGAGCTGGAAGGAGAGGATCAGCTCACTAGGATCTACTGGGTACTAACTAGTGACCCAGACTGGTCACTGTTGGAGACAGAACACTGGACTCAACAGATCTTTGGCCTGGCCAATAATGAAATACCCTACATAAGCAGGCCAAAGAGAGGCACAGTAATCACAAGAGAAGTTTCAGATGCTCAGTTGTCCCTGGTATTGGAATGAATTTCAGAAGATGAGTCATTAATTCTCAGGAGAAATCTAGCAAAGCTAGAAGAACAGTCCAGAAATTGGCAAGTAAGACTTAATGTTTAAAAACATAGGGACATGCACTTGGGCTACAGAACCCTAAGGGAGCAGTACCATTTAGGAGAAATACTTCTGTGCTTGAAAGAGGAGAAAGACTTCTGGCGGGGATCATTTCTGAGAATCTTAAGGTGGCCAAACAGGTGGAAAGAGGGATGGCAAAAGCCAGAAAGATGCTTGGGTGCATAGGAAGAGGATGGCCAGAAGGAAAAAGGAGGTGATAAGACTCTGGTGAAACCCCACGTACAATCCTGGAAGCTGCATTTTCAAAAAGATATAAACAGGATGAAGTCAGTCCAGAGGGCGACTACTAAAATGGTCGGGGGTCTTCATCACAAAGCATACAAAAATAGGGTTACCATATTCTGTCCTCTCAAAAAGAGGACACATGTCCCGCCCCCCCGGCCTGCCCACGCCTGCCCCTTTCGCATCCTCGTCCCGCCCCCTGTCACATATTCCCCTGCCCTCCCCCGGGTCACATGTTCCCGCATCAACTCTCGGCGGCCATTTTGAATCCCAATACCGTCACAGCAACAGGATGCAGGGCAAGGGCAGCGCTCCAGGCAGGAAAGAGGGGGCTCTTTCCTTCCCCGAAGAGGTCACTAGACCACCAGGGCAGTATATAGTAAGTAAGGGAAGGGGAAGCTAGGACAGGCCCGCCCGCCCGTTTGTCCAGAAATCTGGACAAACGGGCGGACTGGCAAAACCCGTCCGGACGCCCGGACATGTCCAGGTAAATCCGGACATATGGTGACCCTATACAGAAATAGACTCATAGACATCAATATGTATACTTTGAAAGAAAGATGAGAGCGAAGAGATATGATCGAGACATTTAAATATCTCCACGGCATAAATGCATAGGAGGCAAGTCTCTTTCAACTGAAAGGAAGCTCTGGCATAAAGATGAAGTCAAAACGGGATAGACTCAGAAGTAATCTAAGAAAATCCTTTTTTTTTTTTTTACAGAAAGAGTGGTAGATACATAGAACTACCTTCCAGTGGAGGTGCTGGAGACGAGAACTATCTGAAATCCAGAAAGCATGGGCCAGGCAAGCAAGATCTCTTAGTAGGAGGAAGAGATAGTGGATGATATGTATGGACAGACTGGATGGGCCATATAGCCTTTACCTGCCCTAAGTTAGTTACACATACTGATGGACTGAATACCTAACTCTCCAAAATGGTGCCTTCAACGATAAGACATAAGCATCGCCACACTGGGACAGACCAAAGGTCCATCTAGCCCAGCACCCTGTCTCCGACAGTGGCCAATCCAAGTCACAATCACCCAAGATCCACGGAGCAAAGCATTTTGTACTGCTTGTCCCAGGAATAGTGGATTTTTCCCTACGTCCATTTAATAACATTCTATGGCCTTTTCCTTCAGGAAGCCGTCCAAACCTTTCTTAAACTCTGCTAAGCTAACCGCCTTAACCACATTCTCCGGCAACGAATTCCAGAGTCGAATTACGCGTTGAGTAAAGAAACATTTTCTCTTATTTGTTTTAAACGTACTGCACTCTAGTGCCCGTTTGAAGCTTTCCTCTAATTTAGACTGAGTCTTATCAAGGCCTCATCCCAGGTGCTGCCCTAGAGACACGGTACCCATTCAATCAGATCAGACACATACAACGTGACCCTCGTCATTGCCTGGCGGTAAGTGGCAGCGCAGTCATGTTTCCGTGGAGGCAGAAAGGACAGTGTGTCCTCCAGGAACTACTTATAGCCTCGTGGTTGAAGGTTAGCAAGCAAACATTCCTCCGCAAAGATCCCCTGACACACTGCCCCACGTCTTCTGGAGCTGTGCAGGAAGACCTGAGTTTAGGAGGCCTCCAGGTTGGCAAAGAAGCTCAGCACATATTTAAAAAGACTCATGAGCTGTATAATACCTGTTCAGAATTGAGTTGGGGGAAGGAAGACTGGGAAGGGTACGAGTTTCTCGGAAAACTTACAGTTAAAAATGTGGTTTATTCGTTGCATTGTACTTTGACCATTTGGTATTTCTAAAAAAAAAAAATGTTTGAAAGTAAAAACAAGTGATTTGAACAAAAGGTGGTTTCAAGTGCTTTTGTAAACTGGGCACGTGAAAACAATTTATTTTCTTGTGCTACAGGCACACTGTATAATAAACAGTGAAGAAACGTCATGAGCTGCTGCTGAAACCCTTTCAGTACACAAATCCTGCTCCCTGGCCAAGTGCTAATTAAACGTAACAAGCTTTAAATGCATGCATCACTGGTGTTTGGAGCGCCATTAAGGTACACATCCCTCCACTTCTCCCTGCAGCCTGTGGCTGGGCTGCCTTAAAAGCAGTTTCCTCCCTCCCCTGCACCTGTTGTGGCCACATCTGCTGAATCAGAGACTGGCTTGACAAGCCGTGCCATGTGGGTTGAAGGCCGGACTGTTCTGCTTGCATGGCGCAATTTCAACAAAAATTTGAAAAAACTACTCCTAAAAGAAATGTCACCATAATTGTGTGGGTTCCTGATGTCCCTCCCCCCTCTCCAGGTCCAGACACGTTTTCCCCCTCCTTTCCTCCTGACCTGGAATGATAGGGGGAGGGCGGCAAATGTCATCAGCAACTGGATCATTTCCACTGGAATCCTAGCTGAGGTACAAGAACTTCAAGCTATTTAAACTAAGAGGATCAGAACCTTATTTCCAGCACTGCTCTGGTGAGGGATGGGGAAAAGAGAGCGCGCAAATTACGATGGGCACACAAAGGGAAGTAACAGCCCCATACTAGAGGGAGGAGATGTTACAGTTCTCAAATGGTACAAGAGTTTTCATCTGTTCCATGTTTCATTATGAACTTTATTTAATAAAAAAACAAAACAAAAATCTCTCACTTAAACAGATAAGAAGCTTGGGAGTCAGAGGTGCCAACTGGCTCCAAATTTCCTGGGTGGTTTAGTTCTGTCTTGGTTTTACTCCATTGCTTGCTAGGAGTTGTAGCTCTCATGTCTATATTGCATTCCCTAAGAAAAGTCCATACATGCAGCAGGATAGAGAAATTAGGTCTTACCTGATAATTTTCTTTCCGTTAGTCCTTCAACTCTTTCCCACTATTCCAGAACCTGTGAGATAGTTGAGTCCATCAACCAGCAAGTGGAGATAGACAACTGCTGGCATCCATGGCATGAATATTTTTACTGTTCTAGTTGTCTATTGCTCATGTTTGATTTATTCTTACTGTACACTGCCTTCAGTGAATTCATTCAGAAAGGTGGTAAATAAACAAATAAACAAGGACTCCATGCACATTGAGAAGCTTCAAGGAAGAATACTAAGCCTCTTTGTCCTCTCTGCGAAAGGACGGAAGCTCCACAGATTGGTTGAGATGAAATGCTGACACCACTTTCGTAAGACAGGAAGGTACTGTACATAACAAGACCCCTGCCTCCGAAAAGTGAAGAAAGAGATCCTAACGAGAGAACCTGAAGCTCTGAAACCCTACGTGCCAACAGAACAGCCACTATAGCATACGACCTTCCGAGAAGGCCTTCTAGAGTGGCTCAAAAGGAGGCTTCTAAAGAGCCCAAAGGACTAAATTAACGTTCCACTCTGGACATGGTGTACGAAATAGAGGCCGCAAGCGGCCTGCTCTCCGCAATAATCGAATGATGTCTCTTGTGGCTCATCCAGATAGCTTCTATAGTCGGCCCTTGAAACAGGCCAAAGCCACAACCTGAACTTTTAGAAAACCCAACACCAATCCTTTCTGAAGACCTGCCTGGAGAAATGCTAGGATTTGCGTGATCTGAGCAAAGAAGGGAGAAGTCCATACTCAGAACATCAGCCCTCGAACATCCTCCACACCCTCACATATGCCATGGATATAGAGCATTTCTGAGCCTGAAGCAAGGTAGCAATAACTTAATCACAGAATAACCTTTTCGTCTCAACCAAACCCTTTCAATGGCCAAGCCATAAGACCAAAGGGGCACGGATCCTTCATGAGCACCGGACCTGCAGAAGATAGAGAGAAACCCCATCCAGCAGGCCAATCAAGTCCGTGTACCACAACCTCCACAGCCAATCCAGGACTACAAGAATTGACCCCAGTGCAATGCAATACTTCTCAATATACAGTCTGCCACGGGCCAAGAAGGGAAGACATACAGTAGGATATGTGTCCAGCCAAGACTGCAGTAGGGCATCGATTGCCATCGAGCCCAGTTCTTTCCAACGGCTGAAGAACTTGGGCTCTTTGGAATTCCTTTTCACCGCCATCAAGTCCAGAAGTGAAGAACCCCATCAGTCCACAATCAGCTGAAACCTCTAGATGGAGAGTTCCCATTCTTCTGGGTCCAAGGAATGCTTGCTGAGAAAGGACCCCATGATGTGAGCTGTCAACAAGCACAGAGTTTTCTCTACCAAACTCATGAGGGAGGCCACCTCCACCATCATAAGACAACTGCCGGTCCCACCTTGCTTGCTGATATAAGCCATCATCATCACATTTTCGGAGAAAACTTGGACCGTGGCCAAGATTTAATCGACCACTAAGACTCCTGTTTCATCCTGGTGCCCTGTGCCATATGGCACTTGTAATGAACACCCCAACCCGACTTGCTGCCATCCTTGTCATCGCCACCCATTGTGTTATCAGAAAGGAAGCTCCTATAGTCAAATTCCTAGGCAACAACCACCACTGCATATGCGGTCTGGCAACCAGCATCAAAGGAAGATGGAGGTCACACTTCTGTGACATCGGAGACTAGCGGCTGAGAAGAGATTCCTGTAATGGCCGTATATGAGCTCTTGCCCATTGCCACTGTCATTGACCCCAGAACCTGGAAGTAGTCCCAGACCCTGGGTCTGCCTTGACTGAGGAGAAGATGAATCTGTTGAACCAGCTTCCTACGGAGCACAGGAGGTCGAAGATCCACTCCTACACTGTGTCAAATAGAACGCCCACATACTCCAGCGTCTGCAAATGAAGTTAGTCTACTCTTCTCGAAATTGATCACCCAATCCACAACTGCTGAAGACGAATCACTTTGTCCGTCGCCACCACACTGTCCAAATAGGGTGATGCACGAATGAACCAGTCATCGAGATACAGGTGAACTAATTCCATGGCACCAAAGGAAGACCTACACCACCACTGTAAGCTGGGCATTATGGTGCCCGTCTTGAGTTGCTGACTGCTGATGCCATTTCAGGCACGAACAAGCTGCACACTGTCATTTGAAGGACCAGAGAGGCCACTTTAAAAGCTTGTTTTAGCAAGCCTTCTAGCCTCCTATCTTGTAGGTCTTCTAGGGCAATGCCCCCTTCCATAAGCAAGGTGGTCTTCTTAGTCACTGACATAACCATAACCCTGGGAAGCTGCAATTTATTCTTCTGCTCCGGAACTATGGGATGGAGACAAGCCATGACTTTTCCCAGTCTCAGCCCCACCCCCACATCCGGTGAGACCCATTCTGTTGTAATCAGGCCCTGAATGTCTGGATGCACCAGGAAGGCCTTAGAAGGACATCTAAGCCCCAGGATCGATGAAGATAGAACTTGTTAAAGGAAATCAGGGACGCAAACAAACTGGGCAACACAATAATAATGGGGGATTTCAATTACCCGCATATAGACTGGGGTAATGTAACATCTGTACACGCAAGGGACATAAGATTTCTTGATGAAATCAAGGACAGCTTCATGGAACAGCTAGTTCAGGAGCCGACAAGAGAAGGAAAAATACTAGACTTAGTCCTTAGTGGTGCTCATGATCTAGTGCAGGGGGTAACGATACGAGGGCCGCTTGATAACAGTGATCATAATATGATCGGTTTTGATATTGGCATTGAAGGAAGTGAAACTAGGAAATCAAGTACGCTAGCGTTTAACTATAGAAAAGGTGATTACGACAAAATGAGAAAAATGGTGAAAAAAAGACTGAAAGGAGCAGCTCGCAGAGTAAAAAACTTGCATCAGGCGTGGATGCTGTTTAAAAACACCATCCTGGAGGTTCAGGACAAATATATTCCACGTATTAGAAAAAAGGGAAAAAAGACTAAACGTCAGCCGGCGTGGCTAAACAGTAAGATAAAGGAAATCATTAGAGCCAAAAAACAATCCTTCAGAAAGTGGAGAAGAGAACCAACTGAAAGTAACAGGATAGATCATAAGGAATGCCAAGCCAAATGCAAAGCGGAGATAAGGAGGGCAAAAAAGGACTTTGAGAAGAAATTAGCGTTGGAAGCAAAAATACATAGTAAAAACTTTTTTAGATACATTAAAAGCAGGAAACCGGCCAAAGAGTCGGTTGGGCCGCTGGACGAAAATGGTGTTAAAGGGGCGATCAAGGAGGACAAAGCCGTAGCGGAGAAATTAAATGAATTCTTTGCTTCGGTCTTCACCGAGGAGGATTTGGGGGGGACACCGGTGCCGGAAAGAATATTTGAAGCGGGGGAGTCGGAGAAACTAAACAAATTCTCTGTAACCTTGGAGGATGTAATGGGTCAGTTCAGCAAGCTGAAGAGTAGTAAATCACCGGGACCTGATGGTATTCATCCCAGAGTATTAATAGAACTAAAAAATGAACTTGCGGAGCTACTGTTAGAAATATGCAATCTGTCCCTAAAATCGAGTGTAATACCGGAAGACTGGAGGGTAGCCAATGTTACTCCGATTTTTAAGAAAGGTTCCAGAGGCGATCCGGGAAATTATAGACCGGTGAGTCTGACGTCGGTGCCGGGCAAGATGGTGGAGGCTATTATTAAGAATAAAATTGCAGAGCATATACAAAAACATGGACTGATGAGACAAAGTCAGCACGGATTTAGTGAAGGGAAGTCTTGCCTCACCAATCTAATGCATTTTTTTGAGGGGGTAAGCAAACATGTGGACAATGGGGAGCCGGTTGATATTGTATATCTGGATTTTCAGAAGGCGTTTGACAAAGTGCCGCACGAAAGACTCCTGAAGAAATTGCAGAGTCATGGAATCGGAGGTAGGGTATTATTATGGATTAAGAACTGGTTGAAAGATAGGAAGCAGAGAGTAGGATTGCGTGGCCAGTATTCTCAGTGGAGGAGGGTAGTTAGTGGGGTCCCGCAGGGGTCTGTGCTGGGTCCGTTGCTTTTTAATGTATTTATAAATGACCTAGAGATGGGAATAACTAGTGAGGTAATTAAATTCGCCGATGACACAAAATTATTCAGGGTCGTCAAGTCGCAGGAGGAATGTGAACGATTACAGGAGGACCTTGCGAGACTGGGAGAATGGGCGTGCAAGTGGCAGATGAAGTTCAATGTTGACAAGTGCAAAGTGATGCATGTGGGTAAGAGGAAACCGAATTATAGCTACGTCTTGCAAGGTTCCGCGTTAGGAGTTACGGATCAAGAAAGGGATCTGGGTGTCGTCGTCGATGATACGCTGAAACCTTCTGCTCAGTGTGCTGCTGCGGCTAGGAAAGCGAATAGAATGTTGGGTGTTATTAAGAAGGGTATGGAGTCCAGGTGTGCGGATGTTATAATGCCGTTGTATCGCTCCATGGTGCGACCGCACCTGGAGTATTGTGTTCAGTACTGGTCTCCGTATCTCAAAAAAGATATAGTAGAATTGGAAAAGGTACAGCGAAGGGCGACGAAAATGATAGTGGGGATGGGACGACTTTCCTATGAAGAGAGGCTGAGAAGGCTAGGGCTTTTCAGCTTGGAGAAGAGACGGCTGAGGGGAGATATGATAGAAGTGTATAAAATAATGAGTAGAATGGATCGGGTGGATGTGAAGCGACTGTTCACGCTATCCAAAAATACTAGGACTAGAGGGCATGAGTTGAAGCTACAGTGTGGTAAATTTAAAACGAATCGGAGAAAATTTTTCTTCACCCAACGTGTAATTAGACTCTGGAATTCATTGCCGGAGAACGTGGTACGGGCGGTTAGCTTGACGGAGTTTAAAAAGGGGTTAGATAGATTCCTAAAGGACAAGTCCATAGACCGCTATTAAATGGACTGGAAAAATTCCTCATTTTTAGGTATAACTTGTCTGGAATGTTTTTACGTTTGGGGAGCGTGCCAGGTGCCCTTGACCTGGATTGGCCACTGTCGGTGACAGGATGCTGGGCTAGATGGACCTTTGGTCTTTCCCAGTATGGCACTACTTATGTACTTATGTACTAACAGAATGAAAAGCACCGCCAGTGCCTCAGAAATGAGTACTAAGCTCCTCTTTATGACTTGTGGAATATTCCGCTCCTCAAGAGGGAGTTCTTCCTCCTCTGAAGGCTCCTTCAGCGATGGCTCCTCTGATTAGACCAAGGCCACATCAGATAAGGAGGGAGAAGCAGAGATAGCCTCGCCAGCCCTCTCCTGGAGGTCTGAGATCTCGTAGGAGCTGGAGGGGTAGCGGGACGAGAAACTGAAGAACGTTGCAGCAACTCTAACTGTCCCTGCTTTAGTAAATAGACCTGGTATAACAGCAATATAAACTCCAGAGAAAACAAAGATCCAAACGCAGCTGAATGCTCTGTCGAGCCCTGAGGCTATAATATGGCAGCTGTGCTCTGTGCGTGATCAGAGGCTGCTCCTCACTGCCAGTTGATCCCAACAAAATGGCAACTGTTCCCGCGCTTTCCTGCATCAAACAGTACACCAGCCCTGCCGGACAGCCTGAAGTCCCTGGCACATTCGGATGCTGTGCCAAATCCACAGATGCACTGTTGCCAACCATCTCTTCCACATTCCACAGGATTCCTGGCTTGCACACACTGCAACGCTCCGACGACGGTTGGTGGTCCCACAGTGGGAACACTGCTTAACTGCCTCTGCAGGAGTAGCCATTCACCCCAAATGTCACAAGGGCAGAACAATGTGTAGCGAGCAGTGAATCAGGATCCCTCCCATTAACCAAATAGAACTTGCAGTCCTCCAAGCGGTTCTGAGTCAAACTTTAGTCGGACTTACCACTTCAGGCTGCTCCCCCCAAGCTCACTGTCTCCGCAGATGAAAAAGCCTCAAGACTGATAGACTATCCCACGCTCTCCAGCAACCCTTTTTCTTTCTCCATTTTTTTTAGGTTGATGTGCTGGAAAAGGAAAGCTCCACAGGCAACAGGGGAGAGGTGAAGGCAGGGAAGAAGTAAATTCATGGGGCATCAGAGACAGGGGTCTGAAGACCTGCAGATATTTATTTTTTTATTTTGTTATATTTGTATCCCACATTTTCCCACCTATTTGCAGGTTCAATGTGGCTTACAGAGTACCAGAGAGGCGTACGCCGACTTCGGTATGAACAATTACAAGGTGATGTAGTAGTGGAATAGGACCATTGGAACAGACATATAGGGAGTATGATTCTTCAGACTCAAACCACCCGCAAAGCTCAACTGGACCATGAGCAAAAATCTCAGAACCAGAGGTTGAAAAGTGTGTCTATCCACCTGCTGGGATAGAAAATACTGACTGGACTGTATGCCAAGAAATGTTTCTCAGTACAGTTTTCAGTTATTTATCTCCACCTGCTGGTTGATGGACACAACAATGCCATATGTTCTGGAATAGGGAGAAGTTACATAATGGACTAAAAAAAAAACTGGACCAGCCTCCCATTAGAGAGTTGCACGGGGACAGAAATCTAACCCGTCCCCACAAGAATTTAATGGTACCGAAAAAAAAATTCTGGTTGGCTCTCTCAAGTCTTTCTCTGGGTTCGAGCCGCAGCACTGTAGGCAAAGAAGGAACAAAGTTGGAACTTGGAACACTCTGGCGTTCACAAGTAAGACTTGTCTTGCTGGCACTGTGTGCTGAGAGGTCACCACATGCATGCACTGGTAGGTCAAGTGACCTCTAATGCTCATGCCTGTGTCAGAGCGGAGGTCTGCGCATCAGCACGGGAGCAGAGATTAATGGAAGACTTTCCACATCTGCACTGTTAAATCAAAGAGGAGGAGGTGGCACTTGGTACTTAGTAGGCGAGAGGCTGGTACAGGGAACCTCACAAGAAATCCACAGAACTGCTTCCATCCCAACGGAAACCACACAGCCCCAGAAGGGATTCTAGCAAACCCCGTTCCCGTGCAGGCCTCTACCTCCCATCCGCCACCCCTTGACAATCAAAAGCCAGGTGGCAACCCTATTTGGTATATTTAAGCTCTAGCAAGACCTGGATCAGATGAAGCTGCTGCCGTAGTCACTAGGGACTTCAACATGGTGGTGACCAGGTGGAAATCTGGAGTAGCTACTACCACCACCACACCCATCTCACTAAAAAAAAGTGAATGAGACTTACCCGCTTCTTACCGCTTCAAATGCAGCCCTGGGCTTCTACCAAATCCTTCTCTTAGGGCACACCAAATGGGAAAGAAGGTCACAGCATTCATCTTCTCCCACCGCCAACCAAACCCCACCAGTGACTTCAGTGGTCTCTCTGGGAAAACAACACTCTCTTATATGCCCAAAAGAAGAGGTCTCATTGTACAACTGGTAAGTCCCTTGGCCGTGGTTTAATGCTGTACTGGCATTTCTATCAGGTAGCCAGCCTTTGCCCAACTCAGCCATCAATCCTGATTTCAGTTGATATTGAGTACCCAGTCTTAGCTGGGAGGAAGCGAGGGGTAGGGCAAAGATGAATGGGAAAGGCAATGGCAAAATACCCAACAAATAATAAGCCAAGAAAACATTAAGCAAATGGCAACCAAGACTATATAAGGAAGGTGTGCAAAACCAGCTGCTGTATTTCCGAGCTGGTCAAACTTTAGGATGAAGAAAGCATGAGACACAGAACTCTACATTCTACGTCTGTCTCTTACTCCCAGCTTTTCCGCCTGCTTTTTTCCATATTTCTGCATTTCTCTTTCCTGTATCTATTGTTACAGTATTTACAAAGCCAAACCTCACTTTGTTTTCCACATTAAAATGTTTCAACTGAAGGGAACTGATAACAGAGGCTGGGGAAGGGGGAGGGCAAGAAGGGAACGGAAGAGCGCAGAAACCTGGCCCTATTCCAAGGAAAGCATGGGATAACCTTGGGCTCTTTTCACTTAACCTCCACGGACTCAAACATCTACTGGACACCCTCTAAGCCCACAACACAGTGATCTGAACTGCTAAGCTAATGTGCCGTCTCTGGTTTAACTCAGTTACTGAACGCAACGGTGGGGGAGCAGAAATCGTCAACCTCGTGTATCACACAAAGGGATTACAAGCGTCAAAAAAGGTAGAGAAGTCCATGAACACACAACGCACTCCTGCTTTTGCTGTATTCTCCACAGAACTAATCCAGCGGTTTGAATACACTGAAATGTAGGACATGATACCAGGACTTATCATGACTTGCAGCAGTCCAGGTAATAAAAAAAAAAAAATTCTGGGTGCGATATGTACACTGTAGCCTCGTTTTGTGCAACTTGGAGGCAGTGTCCTTTCTTCTGACCCTGACGAGCCAGCCAAAAATACACCTGGAGACCCGCTAGAACATGGACGCAACATCGGGTTGACAGCGTTATACAGTATGCGATAAAAAGAAAAAAAAAAAAAAGAGTCCAACTGATGACCACATTCAAAGTGACCCCATGTTATATTGAGCCTCCTGTGTGTGCGCATGCGTGCATACATATATGATTTTGGCAGCATACATAATAGGTGACGGCAGAAAAAGACCTGTACGGTCCATCCAGTCTGCCCACAAGATAAACTCATGTGTATACCTGACTTTGATTTGTATCTGCCATTTTCAGGGCACAGACCGTAGAAGTCTGCCCAGCACTAGCTCCGCCTCCCAACCACTAGCCCCGCCTCCCACCACCGGCGCTGCCACCCAATCTCCACTAAGCTTCTGAGGATCCATTCCTTCTGAACAGGATTTCTTTATGTTTATCCCACGCATGTTTGAATTCCGTTACTGTTTTCATCTCCACCACCTCCCGCAGGAGGGCATCCCAAGCATCCACCACTCTCTCAATGAAAAAAATACTTACTAACATTTTTCTTGAGGCTGCCCCCCTTCTGAGAAAAAAAATCACCTACTGGTTGGTTTACACAGCTCAGGGATCCTGCAGAACCAATGCCTACATGACTTCAGTCTGCCACTTTATGCTGCTCCTCATCAGAGCCTTTGCAGGTATTAAACTGCTGCAAAGAACACATGAATACAGCGCAGAGAGCTGCATGAATACAGCACAGACAGCTGAAGAGGGCACTTCATCTGAGTCCCGTGTGGATGCTGCAATGATTTCAACCCGCAACCTTCTGGCTACAGATCTGAGACTCTGAACTACAGGAAAGGCTCTTCCACATGAGCTAGTTGGAGCTCCCCCATCTCTCACCTTATTGCTCATCCGCTACCCCTTATTACTGTGCTGTGTCACACATGGACTGCCTCACTAAGTCAACAGTGAGAACCGCCAACCCTAAAGGTAGTATGAAAAGACCAATAAAAGGTTCATATTGCTAGGGTGAAGCTTCTGGAGGCTGCTATCCTCATCCCAAGGCCCTCGCCTTCTTCCGTTGTTGGTCAAATGTAGAGTTCAATATGAGATGACTTCTCCAGAATAAAAGAAAGAAAGAAAGCTTTATGTTAATAGAACGGTGACTACTGCCTAAACACAGGATCTCTGAGCGGTACTAGGTCACTATAAAAATCAGACTGGTCTGCTCATCAGTTCATTTCACATTGACTGTAATACAGTAGATGATGGCAGATAACATCCAAGCTGCCCCTCCAGTCTGCCTAGTGAGCTCCAGTCCAGGGGCATCCCAAAAGTTTGCATCTTTTTCTTTCAGCTATCCAATCTCCCGTACTTACCCCCCACCTACCCAGACACATTTCACCACAGCACTTTTGTTAAAATCTCAACAGCCACTTACAGTAGAAAGGCCGTTATCTGAATACCTGGCCTGCAAATTCCCTGTGGATTCATTGGACACCACCCATCCACCATATCCTGTAGGCATCGACCTGGTGGGTTTCTGTAGTATCTTACTGTGCTCATCTCAGCTACCAAGGGGGGCCGCTGGTTTAGCTAAATTCTTGGGTTTTTGCCTATCACAACCTTGCTGGGTGGTACCCAACTACTATGTACTCTCATAAAGTGCCAAACCTCTACGAGAAAAATTACACTGGCTCCCAATCAAAGAACGTATTGCGTTCAAAATCTGCACCCTGATTCACAAAATCATCTACGGCAATGCCCCGGGATACATGACTGACATCATAGAGCTACCATCCAGAAACGCAACAAGATCAACACGAACAATGCCTAAATCTCCACCACCCAAGCTGCAAAGGACTCAAATACAAATCAACACATGCATCCAGTTTCTCTTATATAAGCACGCAAATATGGAACGTACTACCAATCGCCTTGAAAACAACATACGATCACCTAAACTTCCGGAAACTCCTAAAGACTAACCTGTTCGAAAAGGCATACCCCAACGATCCAACCTAAATGCCTTAACCCCGCAACACAACAATAAAAAAGTTCATACTGGACACAACCTAACTCTTGCTCTTATGACCCCCAATGTGTTTATCACACGTGATCATTACTTTGTCATAACCTCACTTTGTATTTGTTCATACCGGTATTGGCGATCGCCTCTACTGTACTATGTAAGCCACACTGAGCCTGCAAAAAGGTGGGAAAATGTGGGATACAAGTGTAACAAATAAGCAAAAAAAAATAAATCTAATTACGTGCATTGTTTTATATACATCAAATTCAGTTTAAGCAGAATATTCTGGAGATGGTGGAGAGAGGTACGATTCAACACTGACTCCAGGAGCAGCTGAAACACATGGAGACAGCTGGTCTTCAGCTGATAGGAAAAAAAACATTAACCTCCTGCAACCTGTCTTCGACCACACACAAATGGCCTTTAGGATTTGTCATAGGCACACCAGAGAGACAGGTTTCTGCCCTGCATGCTTAGGATGACTCTCAAACCAGAGTCAAAAAGTTTCCACAGAACATGCTGTCGGCTCCTCCCAGTCCCTCACTGGCGAGATACGGTTCCAGCTGCCGTGAGTAAGCTTTTCCCTGCTGGGGAAATGTCTCTCCCTACTCAAAGGGGCGATTTCTCCTAGAGTCCATGTGTCAGCCCACTTCCTGACCGGGGAGCACTTCAAAAATCAAAGGAAAAAAATCAGCGATGGCAGACAGGCTGGAGCCAGATTAACCCCAAAAAATCATCTCTCAAGCTCATTGGGCGACTACCAAACTTTACCTGCTCTAAAAAAACTTAACAAAATTATAAAAAATAAAAGCCACCCATCCCATACTGGCTGTGGGGAAAAATTAAGGGAGTAATTTTATAAGAGATTTGATTATATAAAACAGAATTTTATGTAGTTAAGCTCTTAGAAAACTGCCCTGGGGTATATGCATGTAAAAAGCAGACATACGGGCACATACTGCCTGCTTCACATGATATTTGTGTGTAGGCATTCCTGGGGATGGACAAGATGAAGCTGGGCAGGGATTAGCACCTATGCTAGTATTTTAAGAACTGCATATATGCCCATTGAGCAGCACACAACGGCACACAAGATTCCTGAGGGAAAAGTCCATTGAACATTATTACATTTTTTTTTTTTGGGGGGGGGGGGGGGGGTTTGCCAGGTTTTTGAAGCCCGGATTGGCCGCTGTCGGAGACAGGATGCTGGGCTTGATGGACCCTTGGTCTTTCCCAGTATGGCGGTGCTTATGTACTTATGTACACCTGCCATGGAGCAGCCATAAACGTGGACAGGCACTTTCCCGGGGGTAATTTTAACGAGGCACATTGGTGAATATGTTGTGTCTATCCAAGATTCCTACTTAGGTGCTCAGTTATAAAATTAACCTTCAACGATACACAAAAGGGTGCAAAATTTCCCACACATAAAAATACAAATGTCAACATAGCCTAAAGACAAGAACGATATAGTGTCAGACACCCACGGCCAACATTGCTTCCGAACAATCCTTGTACCAGGCCAATCCAAGGTACAGATCCCGGAGTTTCCCAGGACCGATACAACCCCGCAAGACAGAAATTCTGGACACCAATCCAATTTGTAGAAGAAGCACAGGGGCTGGAGTTTGGCTACTGTAATCCCACAGGCCACAGAATTTCGGGGTGGCCTGTGTCATATTCAGACTCCGTACATCCAAGATGTTGGTTGATTTAATATTAAAAGGACAAGACCACTCAGCTCGGCACATGGTGGATTCTTTCTCTGGGGCACCACTGCCCGTGTATCATGGAAATATGAAGGATGCACAATCACGACACACACTGGAAAATAAGACCAGCAGGCATCTCATGAACTTATGTGGCCATGGAGGACAACAGGATAAATAAAGCATAGGTACAGCCCTGAAAGACTCAAAACCATTTAGAATTTAGTAAAGAGAATTTTCACACTCGACACTTTAAACGGAGAAAATAATGGCACAAACAACTATGTAAGCAAACTTCTAGACCAACTGAGTTGGACTGGCTGCTGCGTGTGGCCCATCTTCGCGATTTGGCCATCTTTACTGATCGCTTTAAGGGACAGTATGATCCGACTGTTGAAGAGTGGACTCATTTGGCCCTTTTGTTTTCCCCACCGCTGATTAGAAAAGGATTGGGTGGGGGATCTTGAGGGAGGGGTGGAGAAGGTGGTGATAATTTATGTAGAGTGCCGGACTTCAATGGGAAGCGGGGGAGGGATACAGGATGTTGTTACTGTTTGTTTTGTTGGCTTTGGGGAGGGGGCTACTTTGCATGTTTTATATTTCTCTAATAAAAATGTATTGATACTAAAATGTTAAAAAAATCTATGTCCCATCCAGTCTGCCCATCCATACCAACTAGTAATTCTAGTATGTACATATCCCAAGCTCTCTTGAATTCAGATAGAGTCTTCATCTCCACCACCTCCACTGAGAGGCAGTTCCACGAATTCACCACCCTTTCCGTGAAGAAGTATTTTCTCAGGGTACTCCTGGGCCTGTCCCTTTTCATCTTCATCCTATGTCTCCTCATTCCAAATCTTCCTTTCAATTATTTGAGATTTGCTTCATGTGCACTTATGTCATAAATGAATTTAAATGTCTCTATCATATCTCCCCCTCTTCCTCCTTTCTTCATAGTGACATCTTAAATTCTGTCCCCATAGGCTTTATGATGAAGATCACTGACCATTTTAGTAGCCGCCTTCTGGACCAACTCCATCCTGCTTATATCTTTTTGAAGGTTTGGTCTCCAGAGCTGTACACAACATTCAAAATGAGGTCTCACCAGAGTCTTATACAGAAGCACTATCACCTCCTTTTTCCTCTTCCTATGCACCCAAGCATCCTTCTAGCTTTTGCCGTCACTTTCTCTACTTGTTTGGCCACCTTAAGAGCATCACATATGATCACACCCAAATCCCACTCTTCTTTCATGCCCCAAAGTTCTTCACCTTCCTAAACTATACCACTCCCTTGGGTTTTTGCTGCCCAATGGCATTACCTTGCATTTTGTTTTGCATTGTCTTAGCTATCAAAATCTAGACCAGGGGTTCTTAACCATTTTGGGTCCTTCATCCCTTTAACTGATCAATGGAACCCTCGCACCCCCTTCCTAAACCACACGTCCATTAGTAACTACTAACAGCTCAATTATTAGCCACTAACAGGTCACTAAGATTACAGTAATACATGATTACACTATCAATAACTGCCTTCACTCCGGCCTAGAAAATTTCAATAAATTGAATCAGGTTTCAAGACCATTCTCCGCACTCCACCTAACCTCTTCCCGTACTCCCTGTTCTAGACCATTCTTCAAGCTTCTCTAGGTCCTTCCCTCCTGTTTTCACACCATCAGAGGCGTCTATCCTATTGCAAATTTTTGATGACATCGGCATAAAGGCAAACTTTACGAGGCAGCCCTTCCCCAATATTTCTTACAAAAATGTTAAGAACCAGACCTAGGCCTGATCCTTACAGCACCCCATGGTAACGTTCCTTTCCTCTGAGTGAGCTCCATTTACCGCTATCCATTGTTGCCTCCCAGTCAACCAGTTCCTAGACCAGTCTGTCAATTTAAAATGATACCTCAGTCCAAATCATAAAAATGTCATCAATATATCAGTAGTATTTTAGGGGGTTAGTTGGATATGTATTTAAGAATGTCTCCTCTAGTTCTGCCATGAAAAAGTTTGCATATTGTGGTGCCATCCTGGTACCCATAGCAGTGCCCATGATTTGCACATAAATATCATTATTGAAATAGAAATAGTTGTGAGTTAGAATGAATTTTCCTTTGAATTTCACCAAGCTCCGCTGACAGCCTCATCCTGGTGGAACGGGGGGAAGTTGTCATTTATCACTGCCCTTGTACCAGATCCTCAGGAGCTTAGTCGAGATCGGGTGGCAGAGCCGGTGGTGGGAGGCGGGGCTGGTGGTTGGGAGGTGGGGATAGTGCTAGGCAGACTTATATGGTCTGTGCCAGAGCCGGTGGCGGGAGGCGGGGCTGGTGGTTGGGAGGCGGGGATAGTGCTGGGCAGACTTACACGGTCTGTGCCCTGAAGAGCACAGGTACAAATCAAAGTAGGGTATACACAAAAAGTAGCACATATGAGTTATCTTGTTGGGCAGACTGGATGGACCGTGCAGGTCTTTTTTTCTGCCGTCATCTACTATGTTACTATGATACGGTGCTCTAGAAAAGTCCAGTATTTACCAGTCTAAACAGATTCAATACAGTCCTCTCTCCCTCCTGTGGAAGGGATCTGATAAAAAATGAGTCTTTCCCCAGATCACTTTTCTAAACTCGAATGACAGGATAATATATTCCCAGTCACCAGTTTATGGTCAATTCCTAGCAAAGCCTAGAGAGATTCCCGGGAAGTGAGAGAGGAAGGCACTCAAATTCTCAACCCATCATGATATGTTTGGGCTCTTTTAAAGGGGACACAACGGACTTCGTTTCCAGTTACCAACAGGCCATCACTCTGCCACCCCTTTCTCCTGAGAAAATTGAACCCATATTCACACACATACACATGCAGTGGAAGTCAATCCGGAACTGGATTGGTCTCTCTCTGCAGACAAAAAAATGGAACCTTTTCACCACTCTATTGGTGTCCGGAAGGCTCCAAATCGCAGGGAATGAGCCCAGGTTCCTGTGCTGTCCCACCATAGCATGCAAAGGTCTGAAGCCCCGCGTTCTGAACTCCTTAGGAAACCGATGTTCAAATTAAAAATAAAATTAATCAATAAAGGGACCATATTTTCATTGAACTAACAAAACCTCTCTCTAAGTTTTTATTAGGAAAATTAAAGGGAAAATCTGAATTACAAATCCCTTCATGCAACCACTCAGTTCCTTTCCACGGAGACATGGCTCCAGTCCCTGGGACCAAAGAATGGTATTACCTCTCAACAAGCAGGGTCTATTTCCACTATGCAACAGGGCAGAGAAGAGGAGGAGGAGGTGAAGGTGGGGGGGGGGGGGGGGCAGTCCTGGCCTTCTTTCTGCTCATTTCCCCAAGGTGGCCTTGACTGTGAAAATCCTGTCCTACGCTTACCAGTCAAGATGGGGGACGGGACGGACACTGAACTTTCATGAGAGTATTCACAGACTTGATGTTCATCAGGGGAATCCCTCCCCCCTCCCTGGGAGAAAAAAAAAGATATCATCCGAAAACCATTACTTAACAGATAAATATTACTAGGACCCCTTGGGCGTGGTGTTTAGTTGAAATGGGAGCTGCCAGAGTTGCTAATGTCCTCTCCCCCCTCTCATCCTACCATATTCACTATTTCTGGGATGAGCAGAGCAGAGAGCGCTAATCCCAGCCTGGCTGTAGGGCAACAACAGGCTACAGCCCCAGCAGTAAGATTAGGTTATAATCGGTCTGGGAAGAAATGCAAGCCTTATAAGGCATGCAGCATGCTTAGATATTTTTTGGCTAGGGAGATGGGTGTACAGCAGCGAGATCACTCTGAGAAACACTGGAAAAACAAAACTCACCGCAGGAAAAAAAAACAACACAAAGTACTTACTGAAAAGGAAGCCGGTGAATGGCCTGTCCTTGCCGTTTCCAAGGTGTCCCCCATTCCCACCCTCCTCTCCCGGCAATGCCTGACAGTGGAGCCTATGGGGCAAAGAGTGCTCTCAACCCCACCCCCACCCAGAAAACAACTGGGCCCAATCCGTCAGTGACAGGGGACTGATCTCTGAGCCCTAATCCCAGAAGCTCGCCTGCCCGGCTGTGATTAAAGAGCAGTAACAGATGTCAGAGAGTGGGGGAGGGGGGCGATGAGTGCATGTGTGTTGGGTGTCAGAGGAGTGGGGGAAGGGAGCGACCCACCAGACCGACTGCCTGAGTCTACTTGCCTTGCCTGAAAACAGCTGTTGAAAGCGGCTGCCTGCTTTTATTTCCTTTCAAGCAAGAAAAGTTGAGCAACTTCACAGCCCCCCCCCTCCAAACGAAAGACAAAACCTCTTCCATATCCAACAGCAATGAAACAAAAGGCGGGGGGGGGGGGGGGGGGGAGACAGAAACCATGGGAAAGTAGGAAGGAGCAGTCAAGGAGAAGTGGGGAGCAGTTCCATATATAGCCAAAGGAGAGGGGATGTAGTGGGCCAGCGCCACTAAATCTAAAGGAAAAGGGGGGGGAGTGTGGCCCCCACCAAAACAGCAGGAAGATCCCAAGTAATACCATGTTTCAGCGTCAACACTGGGTTCTACAAGCTACGTCTGTCCTGGAAATAAACGGGAACCTCTGTGGCCTGCGACAGCTTTCAGTGGACCAAAACAGAAAAAGCACAGAGCCAGAACTCATGAAACCACATCATCAGTCTCCAACAATTGGACCAACAGCTACTATAATGATGGGGCCGGAGGGTCGGCTGCCTCCGTGAGGGTCAATGACATTTCAAAGGAAGTTTGCTCGTCACAACAAAACCAAACCAGCCTGAAGAAGGTACATTCAGAAGTTAGTGTAGTGTAGTGTGTTTTGTGTATATGTGTCTTATGTGTGTATTTGTGTATGTGTGTATTTGTGTATATGTATGTTTGTGTATTTGTGTGGATGTTTGTGTATGTGGATGTTTGTGTATTTGTGTGTATGTATGTGTATATGTTTGTGTATTTGTGTGTATGTGTGTATGTTTGTGTATTTGTGTGTATCTGTATGTGTGTATGTTTGTGTATTTATGTGTATGTTTGTGGATGTTTGTGTATGTTTGTGTATGTGTATGTTTGAGTTTTGTGTGTGTGGTGTGTTTGTTTGTTTGTTTGTTATTGAACCAATATTCAGCCCATGGCAGTCACCAGGTTTTAAGCTGCCAAAAGCAGTGGGCAGAATTAAGCCCAGACATTCAAAGCCAGTCCTCGTCTTGGAAGTTACGTTATGATATTTGGTCCAACACCCGTGTAACTAAATGGGCAAAGACAGAACCGCCTTTTGTGTGCTTCCTATCCGCCTGCTTAGCTATTCAGGCACAGACACTGAATATGGGCGTCAACCAATAACCACTGGCTCCTCCCAAACAATGCTCATGGACCACTCTGGCACTCACCGGGCAATGCCACAGCAGTCAGAGCCAATATTCAGTGGCACTTAAAATGGACAGTGCTGCTGAATAATCAGCACCCTGGACCGACTGCAACTGTTCAATTAAAGCACTTTGAATATTGCGACCTATAAATAAACACACACACACACGCAAACAATTTTTAGGAAAACTTCCTAAAAGCATTCTATATAGACACCATTGTACGGAAACCCCTAAATGCTACACATTCAGTAGACCGATATCAGCGATGTATGGTGGGAGAAGGGAATAACAATTATTTCAAATATGTATTTTCAATTTTTTTAAAAAGTAAAAAAAAAAAAAAGAAAAAAAAGTTTCTTAAAAAAAAAGTAAAAAAAAAGTTTCTTAAAGGAATATTTTTAGGAATAGAAAATAAACAATAAACTACCACCTTTCCACCACAGCTGATTCCCACGGAGCTATCTATTCACCGGCTAGTCAATGACTACATCAGTGCCTGCCCCCCCCCCCCAACCAAGAGAAGCATTATACAGGGTTATAAGTCCATATGCTCCATGCTTTGCCTATAACTAATATAAGCTCCGATGGTAACATAAGCTTGAGTATTAACTAAAATTATTATACAACAATGCTTTGTGTATATCTGCTTTATTTTTGTGTTTTGAAGACCTCAGCCAAACGGAGTTGTGGAGCGTCCGTTCGTTCAAGCCGCCACTCTCCTATCGTCACTGGTCTTCATTGATTTTTTATTTTATTTTGTTTTATCTTTTCTATAGAGTGTGGTCTCTTATATTCATTTAGAAAAATATGTATTGATCCCAATATGTAGCTTTTTGGGTCATTTTCGAAACTTAGAAGAAATAACAATAGTCTCAAATCCATTTACTTTACTTAACTACAAAAAATCCCCCTGGAACCGACTTGCCTAAGTTAAGTACATTAATTTGAGACTATTGTTATTTCTTCTAAGTTTTGAAAATGACCCAAAAAGCTACATATTGGGATCAATACATATTTTTCTAAATGAATATAAGAGACCACACTCTATAGAAAAGATAAAATAAAATTAAATAAAAAATCAATGAAGATCGGTGACGATAGGAGAGTGGCGGCTTGAACGAGCGCGTGCTCAATAATTCCTTTTGGCTGAGGTCTTCAAAACACAAAAATAAAAAGCAGATACACACATAAGCATTGTTATATAATATTTTTAGATGCCTATAAGTAAAGCCTGGAGCATATAGACTACGTAAAGCTGAACTAATTTTATATTCACAGGCTCTTCATTAAGTCAGGGCTTCGTAGCCTAGCCAGTTGGGTTTTCCGGATTACCGCAATGGATATGCACGAGACAGTGGAAAATATGCATGCAAATCTATCTCGTGCATATCCACTGTGGTAATCTGCAAACCCGACTGGCTAGCCGTTTCTCCAGGAGAGGGCCGAGATGCTCGGCATTAAATCATAAGATTTGTTCTCATTCTTTCAGCCACCCTTACATGCCCCAATAATGAAAAGAGGTTTACCAAGAGTGTCGCCTACATAAGTACATAAGTAGTGCCATACTGGGAAAGACCAAAGGTCCATCTAGCTCAGCATCCTGTCACCGACAGTGGCCAATCCAGGTCAAGGGCACCTGGCACGCTCCCCAAACGTAAAAACATTCCAGACAAGTTATACCTAAAAATGCGGAATTTTTCCAAGTCCATTTAATAGCGGTCTATGGACTTGTCCTTTAGGAATCTATCTAACCCCTTTTTAAACTCCGTCAAGCTAACCACGTTCTCCGGCAACGAATTCCAGAGTCTATTTACACGTTGGGTGAAGAAACATTTTCTCCGATTCGTTTTAAATTTACCACACTGTAGCTTCAACTCATGCCCTCTAGTCCTAGTATTTTTGGATAGCGTGAACAGTCGCTTCACATCCACCCGATCCATTCCACTCATTATTTTATACACTTCTATCATATCTCCCCTCAGCCGTCTCTTCTCCAAGCTAAAAAGCCCTAGCCTTCTCAGCCTCTCTTCATAGGAAAGTCGTCCCATCCCCACTATCATTTTCGTCGCCCTTCGCTGTACCTTTTCCAATTCTACTATATCTTTTTTGAGATACGGAGACCAGTACTGAACACAATACTCCAGGTGCGGTCGCACCATGGAGCGATACAACGGCATTATAACATCCGCACACCTGGACTCCATACCCTTCCTAATAACACCCAACATTCTATTCGCTTTCCTAGCCGCAGCAGCACACTGAGCAGAAGGTTTCAGCGTATCATCGACGACGACACCCAGATCCCTTTCTTGATCCGTAACTCCTAACGCGGAACCTTGCAAGACGTAGCTATAATTCGGGTTCCTCTTACCCACATGCATCACTTTGCACTTGTCAACATTGAACTTCATCTGCCACTTGCACGCCCAATCTCCCAGTCTCGCAAGGTCCTCCTGTAATCGTTCACATTCCTCCTAATTGAAGCCAAGTAAATTGAGGAAGAAAGGAACACTGCCTTGGGTCAGGGAGTCCACGATAAAAAAAAAAAGCACCAGTGTCAGAGTTTGCACTGGAACCAGTGCTCCTGAGGGTGACAGGGAAGTCCCTCCTGGCTCATATCCTATATAATAATTCTCACCTCCAACAGGATGTGCCTGGGACCGTGCCTGCAGGAAGTGGTCTGCTAGGCAGGCACCACTGACATCAGTGACAGACAATTTGGCAAAGCAAAACAATCTGAGTGCTGGCCATTAGGACACAGGGTAGATTGGGGGGGGGGGGGGGGGCAAGTTCTGAATGAATGAAAGAAATGAAAATTTACGAGAGGAACACAATCTGAATGCCGGGCATTTGTACACAGGGTAGATAGGACACTTTTAAAAAAAAATGAAGGACGTATTACATCTTGGGGGAGGGGTGAGGAGGAAAGCGGTGGGGTATCCGGATACTGGGCGTTAGGGCACGGGGGTACATAGACTTTTGAAAGCCTTAAGGAACCCAAAGTGTGGGAAGGAGGAGGAAAATGAGGGGAGGGAACGGGGTGAGGGGCATTAGGAACAGGGGAGGGGGCCCTGTCACGCACTCTCATTCTCACACAAACACTGTCACACAGACAGTCTCACTCTGTCACACACCCGCACATTCTCTCTGGCTCTCTCTCTCAAACATACACACTCCCAGGAAAACCTTGCTAGCGCCCGTTTCATTCCTTCCAGAAACGGGTCTTTTTTACTAGTGTCTGCATAAAACTGATGCCTACTCCCTCAGTTCCGTGTCTGATTTTCGTTTCTTCCATCCAGCTGTACTGTCTGGAGCTAGATGATAGCTGAATTCATTTGACCCTCAGAGACCTGGTCTGAAGGAAAGATTCTTTGCCAACATTTGAATAAACCAAAAATACAATATGTAGGCTTCAAAATATAAATACTTTTTTCTTCAAATGAAATGTTCAGTAAGGAAAATATATATAACTTAGCACAAAAAAACTGAAGGCGGCATATTAAGGGTCTCATGTTTTCTTTGGAAACCACACGACTTTGAAACCAGAACGGTTGCCCTAAGACAGCACTGGTTCTTCTGTTTGATCTTAAAAGTGGAGAGTCCTGATGGCTTGCTGGCTACCAGACTAATCTTTAATTTGTCTCCCTGGAGAGAGAGAGGAAGAGAGAAACAGTTTGTTCTATGATCAGGGTTTCAGATCCTTCACTCCAGTTCCAAATTGCCATGTGGAAGCTGCCACATTTTTCAAGTTGGTCAAACCACTTTCCAGGGCCTCAAATTATAGACGTCTACGTTACAGGAGCCAAAGATCTAACCTAGAGCTCTCAAACAATAACAGGGCAGACTCAAATCTTTCCCCTCCCCTTCATTCTTTTGGGGGATAGACCGAGACAAACATAGTACCAACCTCACATCCCTTACGATGCGTCCTAGGTTACATCCAACTCAAAGAGGTTACAGGGTTATTATTAGAATCCATAGACCAGGGCTCCATCCACATCAAAGAGAAATGGGAAAATAATCCCTTAGAAATTCACCTCATGTTTGGTGTGAGGGTGCAAAGAAAAAGCAGAGGAAGTAGGAGGCTTCAACGTATCATCCTTGCCTTGATACATTCCAAACGCCCGTACCAACAGGACACACCATTAATAAAAGTAACAACGTAGCAAGTTCTCCTAGTTCACCCACTTCACCAGCCAATTCAGAAACTAGTTTCAAACTGGTCTTAAACACTGCAAGATGAACTGGTTCCAGCTCAACCATCTTGAAAATGCACTAAAACAATGGCCTTCAACATATATACTACTACTACTACTATTTAGCATTTCTATAGCGCTATAAGGCGTACGCAGCGCTGCACAAACATAGAAGAAAGACAGTCCCTGCTCAAAGAGCTTACAATCTAATAGACAAAAAATAGAGTAAGCAAATCAAATCAATTAATGTGTACAGGAAGGAGGAGAGGAGTAGGTGGAGGCGAGTGGTTACAAGTGGTTACGAGTCAAAAGCAATGTTAAAGAGGTGGGCTTTCAGTCTAGATTTAAAGGTGGCCAAGGATGGGGCAAGACGTAGGGGCTCAGGAAGTTTATTCCAGGCGTAGGGTGCAGCGAGACAGAAGGCGCGAAGTCTGGAGTTGGCAGTAGTGGAGAAGGGAACAGATAAGAAGGATTTATCCATGGAGCGGAGTGCACGGGAAGGGGTGTAGGGAAGGACGAGTGTGGAGAGATACTGGGGAGTAGCAGAGTGAGTACATTTATAGGTTAGTAGAAGAAGTTTGAACAGGATACGAAAACGGATAGGGAGCCAGTGAAGCGACTTGAGGAGAGGGGTAGTATGAGTAAAGCGACCCTGGCAGAAGACGAGACGGGCAGCAGAGTTTTGAACTGATGGGAGAGGTGACTAAGTGGGAGGCCAGCAAGAAGCAGATTGCAGTAGTCTAAACGAGAGGTGACAAGGGTGTGGATGAGGGTTTTGATAGAGTGCTCGGAAAGAAAGGGGCGGATTTTACGGATGTTGTAAAGAAAGAAACGACAGGTCTTGGCGATCTGCTGGATATGATCCGAGAAGGAGAGAGAAGAGTCAAAGATGATAATCTTGGTTTCTTTCTCTCTCCATTTTCTAGCTGAAAACATAACAACAGATTTGTGGTTTTATGGTTAAGAAAGAAAAAAAGAAACATAAAAAACCCTCTATTTGAGAGTTGCTTCACCTCAATACCTCAGAACCAAGCCTTCAGTTAACCTCAATTTCAAAATCAGTTTTTAACTTAAAAAAAAAAAAGGGTTGGAGGAAGAGGCTTCTTGAATATTTTCAGGCTTTCTTGAAAAACAAAGAAGTGGGTCATTCATACAAGAACATGATAGAGGTCTATAAAATAATGAGTGGAGTTGAACGGGTAGATGTGAAGCATCTGTTTACGCTTTCCACAAATACTAGGACTAGGGGGCATGCGATGAAGCTACAATGTAGTAAATTTAAAACGAATCGGAGAAAATGTTTCTTCACTCAACGTGTTACTCTGGAATTCGTTGCCAGAGAATGTAGTAAAGGTGGTTAGCTTAGCGGAGTTTTAAAAAGGTTTGGACGGCTTCCTAAAGGAAAAGTCCATAGACCATTATTAAATGGACTTGGGGAAAATCCACTATTTCTGGGATAAGCAGTATAAACTGTTTTGTACATTTTTGGGATCTTGCCGGGTATCTGTGAGCTGGATTGGCCACTGTTGGAAACAGGATACTGGGCTCGATGGACCTTTGGTCTTTCCTAGTATGGCAATACTTATGTAACGTCCGACCGATCTCATGAGCGGTGTAGGGGCTGCTGCTAAAATATCGGACTTTAGCTACAGGTACTGCGGAGGACATAACTTTCTCTTTACTTCATGTACAATTTATCATTCATAATATATTTTCTAAATGTTAATATCCACAGTTATCCCAATATGTTTATGATAATGTATTGTAAAATTGGATTCTTACAACAAATTACTTTCTTATGCATTATTCTTTGTTATGTATCCTATACTGTTTATTGTAAGCCACATTGAACTCAAACGTGTTTGGGATAATGTGGGATATAAATGTCATAAATAAATAATGACCATACTCAAGCCCACCCCCAAAGGATAATCTTAATCCATTTTCTTTATAAATCTAAGCCAGATTTTTCATGGCAAAATATTTCCAACAGGCTGTACACATTTATAAATATATTCTTTCAGCATTCTTTCACAAGAAACCCTTCCAAAAAAAAAAAGAAAAAAAGAGGTGAAACAGTCAAATCAAAGACAATAAAGGATCAGCTATACGGTGGGTGATGGACAAATGGTACAAAAGAAAAAAGAGTAGGGACAGACCAAAGGGCATAAAAGTGAGACAACTTCTTCACAATGCAAAATACTCAGTCTATTTCAAACAGACTAAAAGGAAACTTCGAGGGCCTAAATTACAGACCCCAAATAACAGAGTACCGAAAAGGAGGGCTCGATATGGTGTCGTGTTTCTGCACAACATCTAGGAAAACTGAGCACAGACTGTATGGGTAGAAAAGATCCCACATAAGAATGTTCTCTAAAACGGCTAAAGTTCCGTTTGCTATTCACACCAAATGTTGTTAAGTGTAAAACCAAAACTCACTGCCTGGTTACTGGTAAAGTAAAAGGTGTACAGTAAAAATAAATAAATAAATAATGAGGAGAGAGAGAGGTGTCTCTCCAAAAAAAGACAATGAATGGATCATGTGGACTATGAAAATCGGCATCTCACCCCTATCCTACTACTACTACTATTAAACATTTCTATAGCGCTACTAGACTTACGCAGCGCTGTACAAATTAACATGAAAAGACAGTATCCTGGCAGAATTACCCCCCCCCCAAAAAAAAAAAAAGACTGCTGTACTGCAGAGATCTGTTCTTTTTAACATTTTTGTAAGGGCTGTTGGGAGAGATTTGCTTTTATGAGGATGATAGACTTCTACATGACAGGAAGATGTGGAAAACTTGAAGAAGGATCTAGCAAATTGAAGAGTAGCAAATCACCTGGACTGGATGGTCTTCCTCCCAGAGTACTGATACAATTGAAAAATAAACTTGCAGAACTACTGTTAGTAATATGCAATTTATCTTTAAAATCAAGCATGGAGATTGGAGGGTGGCCAATGTGGTGCTGATTTTTTAAAAAAGGTTCCAGAGGTGATAAGGGAAATTATAGACTGGTGAGCCTGACATCGGTGCTGGGCAAAATGGTAGAGACTATTATAAAGAACAAAATTACTGAGCATATTCAAAAGCACAGATTAATGAGACAAAGCCAACATGGATTTAGTGACGGGAAATCTCCAATCTATTACATTTCTTTGAAGGGGTGAACAAACGTGGAGAAAAATGAGCCAGTCGATATTATGTATCTGGATTTTCAAAAGGACTTTCACAAAGTACCTCATGAAAGACTCCAGAGGAAAATGGAGAGTCATGGGATAGGAGGTAGTGTTCTATTGTGGATTAAAAACTGGTTAAAGGATAGAAAACAGAGAGTAGGGTTAAATGGTCAGTATTCTCAATGGAGAAGGGTAAATAGTGGGGTTCCCCAGGGGTCTGTGCTGGGACCGCTGCTTTTTAACATATTTATAAATGATCTTGAGATGGGAGTAACTAGTGAAGTAATTAAAGTTATTCAAAGTTGTTAAATTGAAAGAGGATTGTGAAAAATTACAAGAGGACCTTATGAGACAGGGAAACTTGGCATCCAAATGGCAGATGACGTTTAATGTGAGCAAGTGCAAAGTGATGCATGTGGGAAAGAGGAACCGAAACTATAGCTAAGTAATGCAAGGTTCCACATTAGGAGTCACCGACCAGGAAAGGGACCTAGGCGTCATCGCTGATGATACATTGAAACCCTCTGCTCAATGTGCGGCAGCGGCGGCTAAGAAAGCAAATAGAATGTTAGGTATTATTAGGAAAAAATGGAAAACAAAAATGAGGACATTATAATGCCTTTGTATTGCTCCATGGTACAACTGCACCTCGAATATTGTGTGCAATTCTGGTACCCGCATCTCAAAAAAAAAGATATAGTGGAAATAGAAAAGGTGCAGAGAAGGACAACGAATATGATAAAGGGGATGGGGCGACTTCCCTATGAGGAAAGGCTAAAGCGGCTAGGGCTCTTCAGCTTGGAGAAAAGGCGACTGAGGGGAGATATGATAGAGGTCTATAAAATAATGAGTGGAGTGGAACGGGTAGACGTGAATCACTTGTTTACTCTTTCCAAAAATACTAGGATTAATTTTCCCCGGCACTGAAGTCAGGCTTACCAGTCTGTAATGTCCCTGATCACTCCTGGAACCCTTTATAAAAATCAGCATTACATTGGCCACCCTCCAATCTTCAAGTACTACAGATCATTTTAAAATGATAGGTTACAGATCACTAACAACAGATTTGCAACTTCATGTTTGAGTTCTTTCAGTACCCAGCAATGTATGCCATCCAGTCCAGGTGATTTATCACTCTTTAACTTGTCAATTTGGCTCACTACGTCTTCCACGCTCACCAAGATTTTGTTCAGTTCCTCCACATTGTCACCCTTGAAAACCATTTCTGGTACACATAGATCTTACATCTTCTTCCGTAAAGACAAAAGCAAAGAATTAATTCAATCTCTCCACTATAGCCTTGTCCTCCCTGAGTGCCCCTTCTGCTCCATCATGATCTAATGGTCCCACAGATTCCCTCACAGGCTTTCTGCTTCTGATGTACCTGAAAAAGGTGCTACTAAGAGGCTACTATCACACATGATCACCAAGGCCTCAGAATTGTCATCATTGCTCTCCAAATATGGAAAATCAGAAAAAAAAATGTCTAAATCTCACTTCCTTAGCATTATCAGAGCCAGACAAAATGAATGAGTATTAAGGTCCAAAAATATTCAGAGAATTTTCTGCTCATGTCTTGTTGTAAACCTGATCTTTATTCACTTCCTTTAAAGAACTTTAATCTTCGTCAGCACTGAATACAAAGAAATAAGCACTTACAAGCCCGGAGCCTGGAAATATTCCCAATATTCCCAATTAAGGACCCGCAAAGTGCAGCCATCTCTGGGGTGGAAAGCCTTACGCTGTATTTCTAGCATCCAATGAACATGAAAGATGGAACAAAAGTGTCACCGCCAGGTCCACTCGAGGGGAACACCAGGGACCAGGAACAGATGCTTACAGCCTTTCAGGTTGAACCCTCTGTACATGAAAACCACCAGGGCTTAAAGCACAGGAGTTCCAGGGAAAAGAAAATGGACACCAGATGTCAAGTGGAGATGGGGGAAGCGGTGGCACAATTCAGACTCCAGGAGATCAATAGAGAACAAGGCACTCAGAGCTCCATGAGAGGCCTACACGAGGAGGAGAGAGAACTGGGAGTTCCAGGATATATATACGTGAATTGGGGGGAGGGGGTGAAGACCAATCAGCAGAAACCTTCTACAAGGACCACACAGCCCAGGGAATTCAGGAAGTGGCTAATTGGGTGGAGCCACCTCATAAGTATAAAAGCAGGATAAGGCCTGAGCTCGCCTATTTATGCTCCAGGTCCTGTGTGGCAACCGTGTGACAAGATGTATTTGTCTGGAAAATGCATTATTTGATACCACTGCACATGGACGTGATCTTCTGCATTGCCGAATAGGCAGCTAAGCATCATCCCTGGGGCAGATTCATTCCAACCTCCACCTCCTTTTCCAACAGAAAACCGTACGGTGTCAGTAACTTCCGAGACATTGCCAGATACGCTGAGACAGCACATTTCACAACATGGCTGGTGGCTGGAAAAATCATGAAACAGGAGAATAACTGCAAGGTCTATGCACCCCGGAGTGAAAAGAATTGGTCAGTTTTGAGCTAGCGCATCCACCGTGGGACACCCGGCTGACCTACAGCAGGACTAAGATCACTCAGGCCACATACCGATTCATGAGACGCCCAGCTGACCCAGATCAGGACAGAGATTACTCACTCGGGCCTCACAAGATGTAAAGTGGAGGAGTAGCCTAGTGGTCAGTGCAGTGGACTTTGATCCTGGGGAACTGGGTTCGATTCCCACTGCAGCTCCTTGTGACTCTGGGCAAGTCACTTAACCCTCCATTGCCCCTGGTACAAAATAAGTACCTGAATATATGTAAAGCGCTTTGAATGTAGTTGCAAAAACCTCAGAAAGGCGGTATATCAAGTCCCAATTCCCTTTCCCCTAAAGTCTCTTTCGCACATTGCAAGTAAGAAACTTTACATCTCCACCTGCTCAAGCCAGAAGCTACTATATGTCACTTAGTAAACAGAGGTAGCACAAGGTCCGACAGCTTCAGAGCGACAGCCAGTGCACATAAAATTCCAAAACCCAGAATCCAGGGAGAGCAGAGCTGGGTCTCCATCAGAGGATTCAGGCAGTATAAAAACAAAAAAAAAAATATGGTGGACATGAAAACGGTAACCGAATTCAAAAATGTGTGGGATAAACATAAAGGAATCCTGTTCGGAAGGAAGGGATCCTCAGAAGCTTAGCCGAGATTGGGTGGCAGAGCCGGTGGGGGGAGGTGGGCCTTGTTCTGGGAGGCGGGGCTAGTGCTGGGCAGACTTCTACGGTCTGTGTCCTGAAAATGGCAGAAACAAATCAGGGTCAGGTATACACATAAAGTAGCACATATGAGTTTAAATTGTTGAGCAGACTGGATGGACCGTGCAGGTCTTTTTTTGCCGTCATCTACTATGTATGTTACTATGTATATACAGCTGTTCTGTTTGTACCACAACCCTTCCCCTCCTTCCTGTGAAAACCCATCCAACTTAGTATTCTAAACCAGTTGTGGAGAATTACACACTACCAGATCTCCTGGGGACCTAAAAATTGGTGCCCCATACCTACTGTTATCCCAGGAGGTGCCACTGTAGCCTGAGACCGCCCCCCCCCCCCCTGCCAGCATTAAAAAAAAAAGAGCTGAAGGAAAGCAGGGGAAAAACAAAGGGGAGGGGGAGGGAGATAAATGCAAAGAAAAAAAACACAGACATAACAAAACATCAAAAGAAATCAAACATGACAAAATAATCCAGAAATAATGGAAAAAAAAAAATCAGAAAGAAAGGGGGGAGGAGAAAAACAGCAAAAATCCCCACCCCCTCAAAAAAAAACCAAGCACCTAAGCCATTGTAGCTAGCATCTCTAGCTAATTTTCCCAAACGATCCTTTTAACTCTCCTTCCTATCCCCGAGCTCTCAAAATTGATGATAAAAATACCATTTTAAAAACAACTTGGGAAGTTGCGTTTTAACCTGTGCTGGAGGTGCCTTCCTTAGACTGAGGAGTCAGGAGTAGTGTAAGCACAGTGTACCAGGCAGGAATAGCACAAGTAACATAGTAACATAGTAGATGACGGCAGAAAAAGACCTGCACGGTCCACCCAGTCTGCCCAACAAGATAAACTCACGTGTCATTTTTTGTGTATACCTTACCTTGATTTGTACCTGTCTTTTTCAGGGCACAGACCGTAGAAGTCTGCCCAGCACTAGCCCCGCCTCCCAACCAGCAGCCCCGCCTCCCAACCACCGGCTCTGGCACAGACCGTATAAGTCTGCCCAGCACTATCCCCGCCTCCCACCACCGGCTCTGGCACAGACCGTATAATTCTGCCCAGCACTATCCTCGCCTCCCACCACCGGCTCTGGCACAGATCGTATAAGTCTGCCCAGCACTATCCCCGCCTCCCAACCACCAGCCCCGCCTCCCACCACCGGCTAAGCTTCTGGGGATCCCTTCCTTCTGAGGAGGATTCCATTATGTTTATCCCACGCATGTTTGAATTCCGTTACCGTTTTCCTCTCCACCAAGTGGCGTGATAACCCCCAAAAAATATTTTAAAAGGCAGCAAAGACGTTTTCTTCCCTCTTTATGAGGGAGGGAGGAAAGGAATGGTCCATTTTGGGCCCACCATCACCAAGATGTTGGGCTGCACCGGATAAAACACTTGCACTGTGAGCAAACTTCAATCTACACATAGCTTGTTTTCTTCTAGAAAAAAAAAAAGAAGAAGAAAACGAACAAAAAAAAAACTAGTCTCTGAATAAAAGACAACAGAGAAGAAGTGATCAGCACCTGCGCACGTGATGAAGAGGTGACCACACGCTCCTGGTGTCCCTACAATTGCAGAGAATAAACAGCTCTCTAGCCCGCTGCTTTGTCTTTTTCTTTCCTGCCTCAGTCAAAATCCCGGTCCATGAAACCAGCCTTTTCTCTGCCATAAGCCACACAACGTCCTCCTCCTATTCACGCTGCTTGCAAGACATTTAACTGTAGCGAGGGACGGGGAGCCTGGAACTACTTTATGAAAGCCGGAATCGCAGCAGATCGCCTAATTAAATTGTTCCAGATTTATAGGGCAACGCTGTTGTTGATTTTCCTTCCCCCCCACCCCCAAATAGGAGAAAGAAAACTCAAGAGCAGAATCGCTAACAAACGTCAGCACGGACTGAGTGTTCTCTACCGTGTAAAGAGAGACAGACCATCATCAACGACCAAGCGACGCAGAGCTCAGAAAAAACGTGGTTTAAATGCGGCTTAAAGAACTAGAAATTCTGGCCTTGTTAAAAGACCACTGAAGTCCACCTTGATATATGGCGTGTACAGCTGACACAATGAAGCTCGCTGCGGCACAGTGCAAGTATTAAAAGACGGGCACTGTCGATAAATCGGAGAATCAGATACTGCATTCGACAGACTCAAATTTAAAGCAAGGTTCAGTTCTCTCGTGGGACATACAAAACAAATTCATTTGGAGAGAGACATCCGGAAGACACGAGGTCGATATTTCAAATCGCCAACTCAGATCATCTGGTTAATGGATCCACGTGCGCCCTGAGAAACAGCAGGCCGCTGCTGTACCCGCACCTTCCTTCGAAGCTCTGCAGAGAAGCTTCACAACAGGAACAGATGAAGACCAGGATCTTTCTACTGGTCATTTGAGCAAGATTTTGAGACGGCTCCCCTGCCACCCCGAAACCTTCTGATCCACTCAAAGAAAAGACAGAGAGATTAAACAAAATAATGAGTGGAGTGGAATGGGTAGATGTGAATAGTTTGTTTACTCTTTCCAAAAAATACTAGGACTAGGGGGCATGTGATGAAGCTACAAAGCAGTACATTTAATACGAATCAGGGAAAAGTTTTCTTCACGCAACGTGTAATTAAGCTCTGGAATTCGTTGCCAGAGAATGTGGTAAAGGTAGTTAGCTTAGCGGGGTTTTAAAAAGGTCTGGATGGCTTCCTAAATGAAAAGTCCATAGACCATTATTAAATTGACTTGGGGAAAAATCAACAGTTACTTCTGGGATAAGCAGCATAAAATGTATTGAACTTTTTTGGGATCTTGCCAGGTATTTGTGACCTGGATTGGCCACTGTTGGAAACAGGATGTTGGGCTTGATGGGCCTTTGGTCTGTCCCAGTGTGGCAATACTTACGTACTTAAGCACTTAAATGTTAATAAAGGAAGGAAAAGCCTCAAAGAGCTCCAAACTCAAAAGTTACCAGAGCCAGGTACGATCCCTAGGATCTTCTCTTCATCACTGGCATAAAAAAAAACCTTCCTTTAATTTGCTAAACTTGCAAAAATCTTCTTATTCAAAATAATCTCATATAAAAATTGCACAGTCACATACGTTTACAAAATTAATGCTGTACTTCTCGTTAACTGCAAGTCAGCAGACAGTGGTAGTGTCAGATTCTTAGAACCGATCTCCTTTACTCTCCGGACCAACGTCGGCCAGCGTTTCGCTCAGCTGCTTCAGGGTCCAAACAACCGGGAGATTATTAGCAGCGTAGAAACTTCCAAATGCTGAATATCGGCTTTCCTCTCTTTTTTCTTTCAGTGGATCATTTTGTTTTGGATAATTTTCTTATCGAAAGTGTGAATCCGCAGCAGAGTTGTATCGATTTAAAGGATTCTAATATTATTTCTAGACAAATGGGGGGGGGGGGGGGGGGGGGTCAATATTCAGCCATTGGTGAGCAATATGCTCATCGCCGATGGCGTTATTCCCAGATAGCCAAAGCCGAGACCTGTGGGGGCTTCAGCTTTGAATATCCGGTTATTTTTAAGCCGGTTAAGACATAACCACTTAAATCGAAATTCAGCACTTAAGTGGCCATGGGTTAAGTGTATAAAGACAGGCCAGGCTTTTATACGGTCCCATCTATGTGGTAAAGCTGGCCAATTATGGGATGAATATCAGCACTTAAATGGCCTAGTGCTGACTCCAACCCCAGAATGCCCCCAACATAGTTGAGTTCAGCACCAACCATGATATTCAGCAACACTTAGCCAGTTAAGACTCACCAGTTTGTTTCCTTTCTTTGAAGGCGTGAATAAACATGTGGATAAAGGTGAGCCAGCTGATGTAGTGTATGTAGATTTTCAGAAAGTTTTTGATAAAGTTGCTCATTAGAGACTCCTGAGAAAATTAAAAAGTAATGGCATAGGAGGCAAGGTTCTGGTGTGGATTAGGAATTGGTTATTGGACAGAAAACAGAGGGTAGGCTCAATTGGCCATTTCTCTCAGTGGAGGAGGGTGAATAGTGGAGTGCCACAGGGATCTGTCGGTGCTATTTAACATATTTATAACTGATCTGGAAATCGGAGCGTCAAGTGAGGTGATGAAATTTGCAGATGACACAAAACTATTCTAAAACACAACTGGGCCCCTTCAGGACTGAGATAAGTAGAGTCCTTTAATTCTGAGAAAAGACCCGACACGGGCCATGTTTCGGTGTACAAACGCCTGCCTCAGGGGTCCAGGTAGTTCTTATAAATAAATTTAGACAAGATTGGAGAAGCCAACCGGTCAGGTTAAATCGCCTAAGGTGAAGTAAAACTCCACACTATCGTGCAGAACGCTGTCAGTAAAAGGCAATTTAACCAGTTCATCGCTAACCGGTTATTTTCAGCAGGCACTAACCAATTACGTTCTGTTAAAAGTGGCTGCTTAGCTCTGAACAGGCAACTTAGGAGCCATTTCTGGCCAGTTAAATCGCTTGGAGTATCATCCCATAATTTATTTAGATTTTGCTCACACCTTTTTCAGTAGTAGCTCAAGGTGAGTTACATTCAGGTACTCTGGATATTTCTCTGTCCCAGGAGGGCTCACAATCAAAGTTTGTACCTGAGGCAATGGAGGGTTAAGTGACTTGCCCAAGATCACAAGGAGCAGGAGTGGGATTTGAACGGGCCACCTCTGGATTGCAAGACCGGTGCTCTAACCACTAGGCCACTCCTCCATTCATTATCATTTGAGAGGGCAATTAAGACATAATAGGGATCACAGTCATATGTACAAAACGGTATTTGTTTCATTCCTTTTTTGAAAGGTTACTGTGAAAAAAAAAAACGCTGAGAAGCTGAAGCTAAAAACCCAGGAGTGTTGCAAGCCCGAAGCGACTGGAAGCCCCACACACTGTTCGGATGCCTGTCTAACCCACACGATCCTCAGGCTAGTGCTTGTGGTTTCCAGACTCATATTGTCTCCTTCTATCAGAGATCAACGCTATTGACTGAGCACAGGGGAAAATGCTGCATTATTATAAACCTCGTATTTTACAAACCAGCTCTAGGAAGGAGGCGGGTGCAGAGCGGCTGCTCAGTTTATGGCCTGAATGCTGCAGGCAACCCAGTGACTGACTGGCCCGTGAGGCAGGAGGGGAGTACTCTTGGGAAGAAATTAAAAAGAGATTCTCTCTCAGAAGGGAAGAGAGACCCAGAAATTGGTCGTGCCATGTCATATTTGGCATTTTTTTAAAAAATCTAGTCCAAAAATGGAAACGCGGACACAATGTTTACAGACCTGGTCTCAGCTATGCAGAACTATCTGCAGCCTAACCTCAACCAACTCTTTTTTTGCACATAAAACTCACTGTATTAGGCTGACACCTGAATTGTGCTCGGATACAGCAAAGCTGCTTAACTCCAGACAGGAATATACTATGTTTTTCTCAGTCCGTTTTTTTCTAGCAAAAAAGGTGCCAGTATTCTAATGCTAGGCCACCCTTCAGGAGTGGGGTGATCACTGAGGGACCCACCCCATAATAGCCAGACCCCCTGCAACCAGTCACAGAATCTATTAAAAGACAGAATTAGTGTGTAGAGCCTGAGCTCTATCATTAAAACTTGGGGTCCATGGGTCAATTTTAGCAGACAATGGAAAAGGTGCCGGTACTGAGTATCATCTCAAGGCGGTGGCATGCTTTACAGTAGGACAACAAACAGTCATAATGGAGAGGAGGGAGGAGAAGGGTGCCTGGAAAATGCATGATCATTCGTTGCCAGAGAAGGTGGTAAAGGCGGTTAGCTTAGTGGAGTTTAAAAAAGGTTTGGAAGGCTTCCTAAAGAAAAAGTCCATAGACCATTATTAAATGGACTTGGGGAAAATCCACTATTTCTGGGATAAGCAGTATAAAATGTTTAGTGCTTTTTGGGGATCTTGCCAGGTATTTGTGACCTGGATTGGCCACTGTTGGTCTTTCCCAGCATGGCAATACTTATGTACTTATGGTGAAAGTTCCAAGTGAAAGCGTTTCCTCCTGACGCAACAATCTGCGAAGCAAAGTACCCTTGTCGTGGTCTTAGGACTTGCGCTTCAATATTGGATTTTGTGGAGTTCGTCCGAAGATGCAGCTTTAAAGAATTGAGAGCAGTGCTTTCGGGAGAAATATTCTCATGCTCCCTGGAATCGAGCGACAGCTCTGACTGGAAGTTATACTTTGAAGACAAATGTTCAGATTAATGTTTCCATATTTTTTTTTTTAAATCTGTGCACAGCCCTTTGTTTTGGAACAAATTTTGATGATTACACTGTATCAGTTCATGGGGGTGGGGGCGGTTATGAAACACCTATTTCTCCATTGTTTGGAGGGTATTTTTCTGTTTCTTTTTTCTCTGTGTTCATTTGAAACCTTTGATAAAACTGGGAGTGTAACACTATTAACATTAAACAGTCTCCTGGAGTTTTGAGGTTTCATTTTGTAATATCGATTATCGACATGTACGGCATTTCCTCTGAACAGCTGCAAACTAATTTTTTTATTTGTGGCTTTTTCTGTCTGTCACTTCCCACCCACGGCAACTTTTGAACCACGCGTCCAATTCCATTCAAATTGCTGCTACAGCCGGTCGAGTATCCTGCGATTCCTGCCTCCCACTTTCCGTATCCTTTATACCCTCCAGCACTTGGAATCTAGAAGGAAACAAGCCAGTTAGGTTAAAATTTGGAGGGAGTCGGCATGCAATCTGATGTCAGAGAATTTTTAAAGCTGCCCTGCCATTGGTTAGTGAGAGTAATCACCAGCTGACTGTTTTTTTGCCTCATCTCCTATAAGTGAGCGGAAAACTGTCTACCATGCAACAATTTATTTACAAATTTATATACCACATTATCTAACAATCTAAGTGGTGCACAAAAATACACTCATACTAAAAATATACAAAAACACTTAAAAAAAACATGGAAACAAATACTTTACACAATGTACTGATTAGACGAAAATCCACACGGCACAAGCATTAACATGCAAATCTCCGACTCAAAAGGAGGAAGAACGTAAGAGTAGCCATATACTGGTTCAGACCAATGGTCCATCTAGCCCAGTATCCTAACAGTGGCCAAGCCAGGTCACAAGTGAAACCCAAACGGTGGCAACACTCCATACTTCGAATCCCAGGGCAAGCAGTTGCTTCCCATGTCTGCCTCGATAGCAGACTATGGACTTTTCCTCCAGGAATTTGTCCAAACCTTTTTTTAAACCCGGATATGCTAACCACGTCATAAAAATATTCACACGTCCCCTTGTTTTTGTTTTCGAGGAAGCTTGTACAAAAATACAATTGTGAAAAACAACATTACTGCAAGCTTTCTCTTGCTAAGTATCCTGGAAAAAATAAAAAACAAGGAAGAAAATGAAGTCCCTTGAGAAGCATTTAACACTGTCTCTCTGCTGCTGCTCTTGTGCAGTCAGCGTGCCTGAACAATATCCCACTTCGTTACTGTCTCGCTTGGGTTTTTTTTTTTTTTTTCCTTCAGATGGTGCCTTCTTGCTCTCTGTTCTGTCCTTTGACACCCTCAGTACGGAACGAAGTGCCTGCTTGTCCTCCTGGCTCAAAGCTTCGCCTTCTAAACGACCTTGTAGCCAAGCTGATAATCTTGCAGGAGTGAAACCATGATCTGGCATGAGAGCGATGGCCCTAAATCCTTTGCGCTCGCTACCTGTGTCAGGGATAATGCGCTTGGGTGCACACAGAAAATATTTCAGCACAGTCACACGCACGAGAAAGATGATGTTCAGAAAAGCAAGTGCTGAGAGAGGACAGAAAGGCGGCATCAAATGGAATATATCCGAAGGGTTAGTAAAAACGTCATTTACTGCTTAAGGCGGCCCATCCGGTTCCCAGATAAAAACTCGGGCCCGAGGCTGCAATTTGGGAAGGTCAGTTTTGAGAGAAATAATTAATGAATCGTTTAAAAAAAGGGGGGGGAGGGGATAAAAATAACATTTTAAAAAACTATATAAATTATTTGTAATACCTCAACAAAAGATTTGGGCAGAACTTTCTGCTAAAAAAAAGAAAAGCAGCAAAAGCAATATTTTAAGCAAAAGTAAGGGAGAATTTGAAAAGAAGAAATGAATCTTAAATCAGCTGAGGTTTACTCCGTTAAGAAACCTGCCTGCAAGTGAAAAGGCCACCTTCCCTCCCCCCCCCCCCCCCCCCCCGTGTCCCCCTCTTTCATGCTATCCCAAGTATAAGGGACAGCGAGTTTGCTGTAGGTCACTGATCTGACATGAGAATATCCGATTCGGCTATTCTTGAAACATGTTGCAAACGTGAAATCTAACCATTATCCCAACCTCTGCCCAAAAGACTAAAAAAAAAAGCAGTGGCCGATGGCTGCCCCTCAGAACAAACGTCATCCCGTTACTGTCTGCGCAGGCTTCTAGTGTTCATTTCCCTAAAAGAGCAGGCCTGGGGATGAAGCTAGGCTGGATCAGCCTGTCCAGTGGGGGGGGGGGGGGGGGGGGGGGGGGGGGGGAGGGGGAGAGCAAGAGCCAGTGAACAGCCCTGAAGACTGGTACCCTCATCTTTGCACATGATGCCCTGGTTTTCAGCTCAGGTCCAATTGCTGGCGTAGACAATTACCTTCACGGTGGAGCCGGTTGCTATGGTGACTATTACTTAAATGGGTCAATCACAGCTTATTTTAAGGCATTGCTCTGTCTCTCTCGCTTGCCTGCTCCTTTTTTACCTGACTTTCATGTTCCAGCACCCTGGAAGCAAACTGTTCCCAATCTGGAGCCCCCACTAAACCTGCCCCGGGGCAGAACCCTTCCCCCCTCCCGGAAGGTGAGGAAGGGGTCCTGACATCACTAAACTGCGGCACCCAGCTGTCTTGAGCGTGGCTAAGGAGGCAACCCCCCCCCCCCCCCCGAAACGAAAGGCAGAACTACCAGCTCCAGCATGCCATGGGGTAAAATGAAGCCTAGATCAGCCTGGTCCTGGACAAAAATGGATCCAAGGGTCAGGGGCATAGACAGACCGTCGCGCTGGGAGGGAGCCAGAGCCCGAGGTGGGTGGGCACACATTTCGGTCTGCCGAACCCCCACCCCCACCCCCGTCGCCCTGCTGCACCCCTACTCCGCCCTGCCGCTCCCCACCGACTGCTGCAGCAAATACCTTGGCTGACGGGGATCTCCAACCCCCGCCAGCTGAAGCCTTGTCCAGCACCGGTCTCCGGCGCCGCCACGTTGCCTGCCCTGCTCTGTCTTCCCCTCAAGTCCTACAAGCTCCTTTTAGTGACACTGAGCATGCAGGAGTGTGCTGGATGTGAGGGGAAGACAGAGGAGGGCAGGCAACGAGGCAGCACCGGAGACCAGTGCTGGACAATTCAGCTGGCGGGGGTTAGGGACCCCTGCCAGCAAAACCAGGGGCCCAGAGGAAATATGGGAGGGCCCAGGCCCCCGTGGCCCCACCTAGCTACGCAACTGCCAAGGGAAATCTAGGTATAAAACTCCTGCTCTCCCTTTCTAAATCACACCACTGTCCAAGCTGGTAACCCAGCCCACTTGTCAAACACTCTCTGGATCTCTCAGATACTTCTAGTGACCAGATTGGCCACAGTCGAACACGGGACGCTGAGTTGGATAGATCTTTGGTCTGATCCAGCATGGTATTTTCAAGTTCTTGCGCACAGTGGTTTCCAGAGGGAGCTGCCGCCATCTCTGGATCAACAGTGCCATGGAGGTAACCTGCCAAAGTCCTAAATCATAAATCAACCAACCCTACAAATGGTCCAAAGTCACACATCCGGAAATAATAAAAAACAGAACAGGTAAACATAAAGATTACCCTCTGGATCACAACCAGCATCTTGTGTCCAACCGTGGTCAAATTCAGGTCACTAAGAAGTACCCGGGAGATTCCTGAGCCCCTGTCATCTGAACCATGTGGATTTGAGGAGACAGCATGTAAAAAGTGAAATTCCCACTGGATGCTCCCAACATTTAATCACCAGTTTGTCACAGACCCAGAAGGAGATATGTTCTTTTTGTGTGTCGGGGGGGGGGAGGAAATCACCTGGTGCTCCGAGGATAGAAACAGTAAAGGTTAGAGCCGACTGATACCAGGATTCTCAATTTGAATGAATTTGAGAATCGGCAGCCAAAATTTGCTGTTCAGTTCCAGTTGAAAACTGAACCTGAAAACAAAATGGAACCCCCCCCCCCCTTAAAGCAAACAGCAGGTTCTCCCAGGCTGCTAGCACTATCCCACCCACCAACCCACAGAGACTCTTGGCTGGCCACCTGCCCTGCCCTCCCCTCAGGAGCGCAGGTGCCACCAAGCCAGCCCCCACCCATTCGAAGATCCTCCCCGGGCCAGTCCTAACTTCCCCTGGTGGCCTCATCAGGGCAGAAGCTATCCCAATCACTCTTGTCATGCTCCTGCCACAAGAGGCCACTAAGGAAGTTTAAGGTGGTCTTCAGGGGTGTGCGGTGGCCAGTGCCAGCCCTGTCTGTCGAAGCCAAGTATCTGCGAGAGGGGGACAGTGGACAGTGGCAGCGATGGTGACGGGGAGCGGAGGCAGGGCTGCCGAGAGACTGAACATGAAGAGACAGTCCCTGCTCCACAGAGCTTACATCTAATTAGGACAGACAAAAAGGACAAATAAGGGATAAGGACAAAGAGTAGCAAGATTCTGTGCGGAATCCCAAAGAGCAGCAAGATTCCGGAATCCCAAAGACTAATACTGCTACTTATCATTTCATATAGCGCTACTAGACGCACGCAGCGCTGTACACTTGAACATGAAGAGACAAGTCCCTGCTCCACAGAGCTTACACTCTAATTAGGACAGACAAACAGGACAAACAAAGATAAGGGAATATTAAAGTGAGGATGATAAAATAGGGTTTCTGAAACAGTGAATAGGGGGTTAGGAGTTTAAAGGGGGGCTTTTAGCTGTGGGAATCTTGAAGACGGCCAGAGATGGAGCTTGACGTACCGGCTCAGGAAGTCTATTCCAGGCATATGGTGCAGCAAGATAAAGTCTGACGAAGGATGATCTCATGTGTGTATATTATGCTTGTATTGAGTTTATCATATTGTAACATTAGACTTTTGACAGCATGTATTTGTGCTTTATCGTCAATAAAAAAAAAACGCGTTAACAAGACACTAATGCACCTTAGTAAACAGGATCCTGTTTGTACCTGAGGCAATTTATTTATTTGTTGCATTTGTATCCCACATTTTCCCACCTATTTGCAGGCTTAATGTGGCTTACATAGCACCGAGGATGGCGATCGCCAATTCCGGTAAGAGAAATACAGAGTGAAAAGTGTTGATGACAGAGTATATTAAGTATCCAAGGAGAGAGAGTTAAATTTTCTCCAGTTCTGGTAGGAGTTTCGATTGTGTTGCAGGGTTCAGGTGTTTAGGTTGGATCATTCTGGTATGCCTTTGTGAACAGGTTGGCTTGTATTAAACGATTTCTGGAATGAAGGGTTAAATGACTTGCTGAAGATCACAAGGAACAGCAGTGGGATTTGAACCCGGTGCGCTAACCACTAGGCCACTCCTAGACATCTCTACAGCTGACTATTCCATACAGAATGTAACAATAAACAAATTTAATTAATCAAATAATGTTTTAAATTAAAAATAAAAGTCTTCAAAATAGGTAGACTACAATGTGCATCCCTGCAATTTCATAACCTATACAAAGTTATTGTCTAAAATCAGGGGTTCTCAACCCAGTCCTCAGGGAATCCCAAGCCAGTCTGTTTTTCAAGATGTCCACAACGAATATCCACAAGATATTATTTGCATACAATGGAGGCAGTGCATGAAAATCTCTCTCATGCATATTCATTGTGGATATCTTGAAAACCAGACTAGGTTGTTGAAAAAAGCCTGGAGTATTCAGTACCTTACATAATTGTACCCATGGAGGAAGATTCATTCATCTGAATGAGCTTCCGACAAGGACAAAAACATTTCATGCAAGTCACGATCACAACGTTTATCATGTGAAATTCCATGTAGCGAAAAGTGCATCGCTAAACGTCGAGACATTGTTCCCCATTGGTAACGAGGCAAGCAACGGAGTCGGCTGATAATACAGGCACTAACCAATGACAGGGAAGCTTTCAAAATTCCCAATGACATCACAATGTATGATGTCACCTAAAATGCACCGTCCTACAGGAAAGAACTTGTTCAGAACCCTTATTTTATCATCCTCACTTTAATATTCCCTCATCTCTTGTTTGTCCTGTTTGTCTGTCCTGATTAGATTGTAAGCTCTGTCGAGCAAGGACTGTCTCTTCATGTTCAAGTGTACAGCGCTGCGTACATCTAGTTGCGCTATAGAAATGATAAGTAGTAGTAGTAATCTTTGGGATTCCGGAATGTTGCTACTCTTTAGGATTCTACACAGAATCTTGTTACTCTTTGGGATTTCGGAATCTTGCTACTCTTTGTCCTTTTCCCTTATTTGTCCTGTTTGTCTGGCCTAATTAGATTGTAAGCTCTGTCGAGCAGGGACTGTCTCTTCATGTTCAAGTATACAGCGCTGCGTATGTCTAGTAGCGCTATAGAAAATGATAGGTAGTAGTTGTAGTAACTCAGTAACACGAGTTGTTCAGTGAACAGGTTCGATGGGGCGCTTGAACTTACTATCAAGGTAGAAAAATTAGGATTTACAACTAGGACAAGACCAAGTCATGTGTAAAATGATCTCCAGTCACCATTCTAGAACAGCAGGAAAGGGATTTTCCAAGTTTTGCCATTAAATAAAAACACAGATTTATTTTTACAAGGTGAGGATGACAGGTTGGGGGGGAGGAGAAAAGATGTTCCAGCATCCCACTAAAGTATGGGTCACAAGGGGAGTGAAAGGCAGGCCAGACCAGGGATCATAAAGCAGGCACAAAAACATAGAAACCTTTTTTTTTCTTCTTTTCTTTCAGGACCGTTAGAGCCATTGGTTTCGATCTCACTGACCAACTTCCTCCTTTGCCTCAGGGATACAGAAGTGAAACTGGCAGCTGGACCGAGTAGGGTGGGAAAGGTGGCAGCGTGCAGGGGAAGGTGGGGGTGGGATGACAACTGGATTAGGAGATAGAAGTGTAGCCATAAATGGGGGGGGGGGGGGGAAAGAAGGCATAAGAATGTAACCAGAAAAGAAAAAAAACAAGATGAACCCCAAAAATAGTGAACGAAAAAGCTAATGTTGCACATCCGGGAAAATTCTAGACAAAAACGATAGCAGTCCTTTCCGAGGAGGCTCAGTTTTGAGCAGCATGTGGGGACCCAGCCACAGCGCGCACAGTGTACTGGGTTCTGTAAAGGGAGCTGTGGTCCATGGCTTCCCTTGGTCCAAGATCATCATTATGGCAACCAGGCAAGAAGCAAAGACTCCCAGCAGCCAGGATTGAGAACTCCGAAGCTGCTGGAACTGGTGAGATCCAAAAATGAGATGCTAGGTTCTAGATTCCTCAATTCCTCTTCCTTTCCCTCACCCTAAGCACACATTCCCACTCTCTCCCACCTCAACTAACCCAATAGAAACATAGAAACATGACGGCAGATAAAGGCCATATGACCCATCCAATCCGCCCATCCTCTGTAACCCCTAATTCTTCCTGTTCCTAAGCGATCCCACATGCTTATCCCATGCCTTTTTAAATTCTGGAGCAGTCCTCGACCCACCACCTCCACCGGAGGCCATTCCACGCTTCCACCACCCTTTCTGTGAAATAGTACTTCCTTAGGTTACTCCTAAGCCTATTCCCTCTTAACTCTGTCATATGCCCCCTCGTTCCAGAGCTCTCCTTTAGTTGAAAAAGGCTCACTTCCTGTACATAAATGCCCTTGATAATTTAAACGTCTATCATGTCTCCTCTCTTCCAGCGTAAAGTTGCAGTGACAAGTTGTAAGGATTAGACAATTTAAGTCAACAGATATTGCTGTAGTACGATCCCTGGGCCTCCCACTCCCCTCTAAGAATACTGAGTCTGGGTCACATGGCAGGGCTCTTATTGGCGCTCTAGAGTCAGAAGTTCTCAGTCTCCACCTGCTGGAAGGAGTGCACAACCCATCAGTCCAATCCTGGGCTGGTCCAGAGGGATGCTAAGGAATCTGTGTATTGCTATGCACATCTGGCAGTGCATACAATGATGACGATGACAATAACGACCTCTGCTCAGATAACCACAGTGGTGCCAGTCAGCACTGAATTAATTTAAGCGGTGGCAGTTGAGGCGGCGGGGGGGGGGGGGGGGGGGTAGTGATACAGGCACCTGTCTACTGGGAACCAGAGGAAGGCCACCAACTCACTTCACAGAGGTCAACGAATGACGTTTAGATGGTAATACATTTAAGTCACCAAAGGCGACAGGTTCTGTATCTGTGCTGTCCACTCAGTCATCCATCCACCCTCCCCCCCAACCACACATACACCCCTCCTTTGTTGTAAGAGTTATGGAGGCTCATTTTCAAAGCACATAGACTTACAAAGAGGTGTATTTTCAAAGCACTTAGATTTACAAAGCTACATTGTAACCTATGGATCTTTGTAAGTCTAAGTCAGGGCCGCCGAGAGGGGGGGACAGGGGGGGACAAAAGTCCCCGGGCCCGGGCCTCCGGAGGGGGCCCGGCGCCACCGCAGTCAGGCCCGCCCGCCGTTGCTCCCGAACTAACTAACCTTAAACGCCTCCTTCCTTTCCTTTCACCACCTTCGCGGCAAGCAGCAGCAGGCAGACCTCAGACCTCTCCTTCCTTCCGTGCTCCGCCCTCGCGGACGTTACGTGCATTGAAAATTAGCCCTTTTAAGTAACTAAGCAAGTCTATGTGGTTGAAAATGAGCAGCATTGTCTACGTTTGGTGTTTTTCAAATCTGTCACACTCTCCATAGACCATCTCACATAATGCGAGACATCGCCGCAGACCTACCGATTCACAAAAGCGCTAACCAAAGGCCTGCACCAAATAGCCTAATCTATAGCTCACTGTAAACACCAACGGCTGAGACTTAATTGTCCAGGAGAGAAATTAATCAGAACCTCAAGCACTTCAATCTCAGATCAGCGGAAACAGCTAGCAGACTCTGATCTCAATTTATCTTTCAATGTCCATAGCAACCCCTGAACGGAGGCTACAGAAGTCCCTGCTCCGAAGGTGTTGAGGCGTGAATGATATGCCCATGGGTAGGCAGGCTGCGATACCTGGAGAACGCCACCTCCCCTTACTCAGATATTACAACTGGCCGATACCATTTTAAATCAGCACGAGCAGAGGTTTAATTAAGTTTTTCACACTTTGGAGGTGAAAAATGAACCTCGACATCTCCAAACTTGGAAACAGGAGCCATAATCAGAACACACAGCTCAGAGTCGTACAGTTTAATAAAAGAATTGCGGGGATGTTCCTAGCCTGCAAATTTCAAAGATGTTCAAATGAAGGGGAAAAATAAAACACAGCACCAGGAGCTGAATCTTCCTCAGGCTGCATATCAGAAAAACAAAGGATTCATTGACAAGAGAAGGTCTTCCAGACTGAGTTTAGCTGGAGCAGACAGTATATGTAAAACCCAATAGTTTAAATATATATATATATATATATATACACACACATATACATGGAGTGGAGGAGTGGCCTACTGGTTAGAGCACCGGTCTTGAAATCCAGAGGTGGCCGATCCAAATCCCACTGCTGCTCCTTGTGATCTTGGGCAAGTCACTTAACCCTCCATTGCCTCAGGTACAAACTTAGATTGTGAGCCCTCCTGGGACAGAGAAACAGAAGCCTGCCCTTGCAGATCAGCAGTGCGGCCGCGCAGGCTTCTGTTTCTGTGAGTCTGACGTCCTGCAGGACCTCACAGAAGCAGAAGCCTGCGCGGCCGCATTGCTGATCTGCAAGGGCAGGCTTCTACATGGAATGTTGCTAGTGGAGGAGTAGCCTAGTGGTTAGAGCACCAGTCTTGCAACCCAGAGGTGGCCGGTTCAAATCCCACTGCTGTTCCTTGTGATCTTGGGCAAGTCACTTAAACCCTCCATTGCCTCAGGTACTAACTTAGATTGTGAGTCCTCCTGGGGCAGAGAAATATCCAGTGTACCTGAATGTAACTCACCTTGAGCTACTACTGAAAAAAGGTGTGAGCAAAATCTAAATATATAAATATATACTAGTAAAAAATGCCCGTTTCTGGGAGAGATGAAAGGCGCTAGCAGGTTGTGGTGTGCAGGGACGCATCTTGTCTCACGGCGTGTGCAGCCTCCCCAGCCATCGCCACCCATCGTCAGCGACCCAGCTGTCCCCCAACCCCCGGTTTTGGTGTGCAGCGATCCTCACGGGGGCCGGCACGTGCAGCCTCCCCACCCATCCGCACGCATCGTGAGCGACCCAGCTGTCCCCCAACTCCCGTGCAGGCACGGGAGATCGCGTTTCCCAGCCCCGGCACCCCATCGTCAGCTACCCAGCTGTCCCGTGGTCAGCGACCCACCTGGCACCGCCGCCCACAGCGACCCAGCTGGGACCCGAAGCCCCCTCCAGGCACCTGCGCAACTGTGTGATGCGGGCCCCATCTGAACCATGGTCGCCGAGGGGCAGGGTGAGATCGCGTGTGGCCCGTGGACTGTGCTACGCCCTCGTCATCACGTTCTGACGCGAGGGCGGGCCACAGGACGCCTCACAGTTTCGGTTTTGAGCCATGGGCAAAAAGGATATCTCTGGCGCCTCACACTTCCGGTTTGTAGGCTTCATTTAGAACGTTGGGGTCGCGAATTATGTCCGGAAGGGGCGTGGCTGAGGGCGGGTCTATGAGTGACAGTGAGTGGTGCATGAGTGAGAGTGAGTGAGCTGACAGCCTAGCCTTCACTGTTTCCCTCCCACAGAGTGAGCTTCAGAATGTTTTCCCCGGTGAGAATTATTAATACAGATATATTATACATACACGTAGCCTGATCAGCGAAAAGGTAGCAAAAGTGGAGCATGTGACTTTTATACACAAGACAGAGGGATTGCAACTGCATAATCCTGCAAAATTTCAGCCCCAGGTATAGACTAATTACATCTTTAAAAGAATGAGAAATATTTATCAATAAAAAAAGTAATTAACCCCAGAAATTCACAGACCCCACTTGAGGCACCTGCGCTTTTAGGAACAACATCAAAGTTTATTTATTTATTTAATTTATTTGTTGCATTTGTATCCCACATTTTTCCACCAATTTGCAGGCTCGATGTGGGTTACATTATGCCGTAATGGCGATCGCCATTTCCCGATAGAGATTACAGGTGACGTTGCATTAAGGCGCATACATGGTAGAGTAGAATGATACAGTGGTATTACTAACTATTAGCATTTCTATAGCGCTACAAGGCGTACGCAGCGCTGCACAAACATAGAAGAAAGACAGTCCCTGCTCAAAGAGCTTACAATCTAATAGACAAAAATAAAGCAAACAAAATCAATTAATGTGGGGGGAGTGGTTACAAGTCAAAAGCAATGTTAAAGTGAATTCATAAAATGAGTTAGATAATCAGCTCTAGAAAGTTCATTTCGGCCTGAGACATAAAGTGGTAGTGCGTACTGCAACAATTTTCAAGTAGCGACAACGGCGGTTATCAGTCTAGTGTAGAGCGTTCAGTTTTGTCTAGTTCATGTACAGTCTAGTTATCATACACAAACAATCAGAAATAAGACCGAAACGACATAACACTGCCCAACACTATTACTCTCACCATAATACCATCATCTGAGCAACTACATAAAGCCGACACCTACACAAGACCACAATGTATTCTTCTACCACATACATACGCACTTGATTGCAAAACCACGTGTTAACAAGTACGCAAGCACACAATGCATTCTTCAACCATGTATGTACGCACTTGATTGCAAAATCATGTGCATATCTAAAGTCCGGAAATGGCAATCGCCATAACGGCAAATGTAAGCCACATTGAGCCTGCAAATGGGTGGGAAAATGTGGGATACAAATGCTACAAATAAATAAAAATAAATAAATCTAGTGTTTACGATGGATCGTTACGGTTCTGCCTTCTTGAACAAGTTGGTTGTCAGTAGTTTTCAGAAGGTTGTAAGGTCAGTTGCACTGTTTTTATGGCCTTTGGTAGTGCATTCCAAAGTTGCGTGCTTATGTAGGAGAAGCTGGATGCATATGTGGATTTATATTTAAGTCCTTAAGTTGTGAAAAACAGGACACTACCTTTCAAAAATGAAAGTTGCCCCTCCAAACTTTTATAGCCTTTATCTCTGTTATTTTTAAACCCCACTTTTTGCTACCTTTCGCCCAGTGGGTCATATATACAAATACATATTAATTCATATCAAAACAAACTATGGTTACAATTCTTGGCACTTCCGACAAATGAGATGATTCCCCGGATACCCACATCCCATCCCCTTCTGCCCCAGATAATCCCAGAGACAGAATAAGTTCTGTCGGGCTCGGGGCTGCAGCTCAGTGGCCAACCCTCCCGAGGCTTCATTTACCCACGTGAGGGAACCCGAGATGTCAATTTATCCTCAGATTCTGGCTCACAAAACCAAGGGTGGAACATCCCAGGGCGCCAGGTCATCCGAGTTATCCGATACGAGGGTGGATCCAAACAGAAATTCTTTCTCTGGGGCAGGTCTGAAGAGACCGTTGGTCGGAGAGGGGTGCGGTGGTCAGAGGAGTGCGGGGAGGGGGGAAAGAGGCATGAACATGGAGGAAGAGAGGGTAAGACAGGCTGGCATAAGGGGATGCAAAGAAAAAATTAAAGAGACACAATAAAGGTTAAAGAAAAAAATCCTTATTCTTGAAATTCATTGGGTGGCACCTAACTTTTTCGAAATCTTTGTTCAACCCCCTGCTAACCACTGTCATAACAGCAGCCTGCAACACACATGCAGCTGAACTTACATTTGAGAAAAATCGGGGGGTGGGTGGGTGGAGGAGCTTCTTTCTCGAGTGTTTAGAGGGCCCAGAGAGTCCGGAATGACCCTACCCATATTCTCTCAGAGGAGAACTGCAGGTGGCGTGCCCAGCACTCGGGCAGTCTTACACCTGCCCCATGGAGGTCGTGCTGCGAATCGGGGATTTCACTCTGTGGGCAACCACATGCATCTTCTCTGGTCACAGGCTGCAGGTGTTCACAGAAACCACTATCTTCCAACTTACTTCTGAAATATCACATAGGGAACTTCAGTGTATCTCAGAGGACAGGGTGTGCCCCATTCCTGGTTCCAGATTTCATGATTTTCCTTGGCCGGCTTCGATACCATGACTAGGGGTGGGCCACATGTAAAACACTCCTTCAGGTATTTCGGACCATTAACTGCAAACCTCTGATCGGAGCGTCAACAGCTGAAATCATATCTGGACACCTCCCAGGCAGACAGCATAAATCACTCGTAACCCTGTGATAGTCTGGACACCTGCATTTGTCTTTGAAAATGTTGAGATCTATCTGGGTGGCAGCTGTCGCTTAAACCCCAATCTTTCATTATTCCAATTGCTACTCTTAAAGCATCAGAATGCATTTATTTATTAACGGCATTATGATGAAATTCTCCCACTGGATAATTTGTTTGGTGCTTAGGACAAAGAGAATCTTACTGATTCAGAGTCGATTCCTAAGGAAATATTAATGGTTAAGGGCTCCCCCCCCCCCTAACAAAGCTAAGACGGAGTGCTGCTGTACTGTTGGTATTAAGAATACAGCACAGACGGCTGAAGAGCGAACTGAAGGAAGGACATTTTAAAAGCAGGCGTGCTCATTTTAAAAAGTGCAGAAAATATAAAAATGTAAACGTTTTAGAACATTTAAAAAGGGCATCTCTCAATCAAAGAAGAAATTAAAATGCCAAGATTGAAACAAGCAGTTCACTGAATCTAGGCAGGACACATGGAGACACAATACAGTCTGGCATTCCCCACAGAAACCAAGCCATCCATCACTACATCACCAGTGTCAGCAAACCATCCCAGCTATAACCGGAGTTTCCCACAATTTTTTTCCATTATAAGGCAAAGCCGGCCATTTCGTACCCACGCCCCCGCCTTCACTACCCTACCAACACGCCCCCTTGAAGGTTGGCCGGAGCCGCGACGAAAAAGCAGTTGGGGCCAGCTTTCGATAATACCAATTTGCCCGGGATCAGGAGATCGCCGGCGATCTCCCGATTTGTGTCGGAAGATCGCCGGCGATCACTTTCAAAAATGAGCTGGATAGTAACATAGTAAGTGACGGCAGAAAAAAGACCCGTACGGTCCATCCAGTCTGCCCAACAAGATAAACTCATATGTGCTATTTTATGTGTATACCTGACCTTCATTTGTATCTGCCATTTTCAGGGCACAGACCGTAGAAGTCTGCCCAGCACTAGCCCCGCCTTCCACCACCGGCTCTGACAACCCAATCTCAGTTAAGCTTCTGAGGATCCATTCCTTCTGAACAGGATTCCCTTATGTTTACCCATGTATGTCTGAATTCCATTACCGTTTTCATCTCCACCACCTCCCGCGGGAGGGAATCCCAAGCATCCACCACTCTCTCCATGAAAAAATACTTCCTGACATTTTTCTTGAGTCTGCCCCCCTTCAACCTCATGCACACACGGGTCTGTGCTAGCGGCAGCTATATCTTGCGCCAGTGGTCCCTAAACCTGATCCCGGAGGCAGCCCAGTGCTGATGACACAAAGTTATTCAAAGTCGTTAACTTACAGAAGGACCTTACGAGACTGGGCGGCTAGATGGCAGATGACGTTTAATGTGAGCAAGTACAAGGCGATGCATGTGGGGAAAAAAGAACCCAAATTATAGCTACGTCATGCAAGGTTCCACGTTAGGAGTTACGGACCAAGAAAGGGATCTGGGTGTCGTCGTCGATAAGACACTGAAACCTTCTGCTCAGTGTGCTGCTGCGGCTCGGAAAGCGAATAGAATGTTGGGTATTATTAGGAAAGATATGGAAAACAGGTGTGAGGATGTTATAATGCCGTTACATCGCTCCATGGTGCGACCGCACCTTGAGTATTGTGTTCAATTCTGGTCGCCGCATCTCAAGAAAGATATAGTGGAATTGGAAAAGGTGCAGCGAAGGGCGACTAAAATGATAGCGGGGATGGGACGACTTCCCTATGAAGAAAGACTAAGGAGGCTAGGGCTTTTCAGCTTGGAGAAGAGACGGCTGAGGGGAGACATGATAGAGGTATATAAAATAATGAGTGGAGTGGAACAGGTGGATGTGAAGCGTCTGTTCACGCTTTCCAAAAATACTAGGACTAGGGAGCATGCGATGAAACTACAGTGTAGTAAATTTAAAACAAATCGGCGAAAATATTTCTTCACCCAACGCATAATTAAACTCTGGAATGCGTTGCCGGAGAACGTGGTGAAGGCGGTTAGCTTGGCAGAGTTTAAAAAGGGGTTAAGACGGTTTCCTAAAGGACAAGTCCATAAACCGCTACTAAATAGACTTGGGAAAAAAAATCCACAATTCCAGGAATAACATGTATAGAATGTTTGTACATTTGGGAAGCTGCCAGGTGCCCTTGAACTGGATTGGCCACTGTCATGGACAGGATACTGGGCTCGATGGACCCTTGGTCTTTTCCCAGTGTGGCATTACTTATGTACTCTATAAGACGTATAGCCCTTTACAGACTAGCGCTTAACGCTGAATTTTTACAGCACAGTGTATATAATTCCCTCCTGTAAGAGTCTCCAGAGAGTAGGGATGTGCTTTCGGCTCGTTTTTTTTTTTTTTTTTTTTTAAGGCACACTAAACTGATTTAGTGCACATTAACCTACAAATAACATGGTAATGCTGATTAGCACATGTTAAAAAGCTTTAATGTAGGTAAGAATAGTCACTAGTGGATTCCTGTGTTTTCTAGATTCGGATCTCCCCTTTCTGGACTAACATTATAAGAAGCATACAGATATTTTTATGTGGATTCTGCTTATTTACTTGTATCTCAACTCTATGCTGTGATCTCCTATTTTTGTTTTATGAAAACATTACATTACAAATTGCATTTATAACCCGCCATCACCAAACTAGTTCTCGGCGGGTCACAAAAGACTAAAACTGAGCAATTCTCAGGATAAACAACAAAGACAAACAACATGAGATTTAACAGTCCCACATTAAATCTGCTCAGGAAGTACATATTTCTGAAACAGAAACTCTTCCAGGAGAGCACGGTAGTAGACAGACTCCCAATTTGTTGTGGCTTGAAAAGTGAAGGTAGTAGAAGTGTATCTAGCCCCTGACACACCTGGATAACGAAGGGTTAAAAAACGTGTAGCTTTACTGTGCATTCACTTTATTAAGATTAATTTTTATTTTCCTCTATTTCTTTAAAAGACTTTCTAGCCCACCAATCACTTAAGATCAAGACAGAGAAAACATGCAAACTAATAGCATTCAGACATAAGACAAAACATGCAAACAACAAAAATCAAAACAAACAAATAAAATACCCCAAATTAAGGGAAAAAAAGGGTCAAGGAAACAGAAAATGAACAAAAGTGCATCCCTCTACCAGACAGCTGGCTCTACCTCCCAACTGTACTTATGGACTTGTAATTCTAACCAGAAAGACAGATCCAGGTCCTCAACCGCCCTATGCTATGTGCAGAGACAGAAAGGCTGGGTGACCGGCCACTGACCAGAGCCACCAGAGTGCTCTGCACCTCCCAAACTCCAATGCAGCACGGGCCACATGTTTCATACAAGGGGATACAAAAGTCATTTAAGTCTAAGACTGCCACAAATATTTATTTATTGCATTTATATCCCACCTTTTTGCAGGCTCAATGTGGCTTACAATTCATCGAGGATATGGGAAATAGAAGAGAAAATACATTTGGTTACAAGGAGTTTCGGGTAAAATGATAGTATTGAAGCAAAGATAGTATAGGACACTTCCGGATAAATCAAAGACTGTACTGTTAAATGTGTTGATCCTTGTGCTATATCTTGTCGAAGAGATAGGTTTTCAATAGTTTGCGGAAATTGGTCAGTTCGTAGATAGTTTTCAAGTTGCGTGGCAACGCGTTCCAGATCAGCGTGCTCATGTAGGAAAAGGTAGATGCGTGCGTTGATTTGTACTTCAGGCCTTTACATTTGGGAGGACGAAGATTGAGGAAAGTGCGAGAAGATTTTTTTTGCGTTCCTGGGTGGAAGTTCTATTAGGTCTGACATGTAGGCTGGGGCGTCCCCACGGATGATTTTATGGACTAAGGTACAGAGTTTGAACGTGATGCGTTCTCTGAGTGGGAGCCAGTGTAATACACCACCGCGGCCAAGGCAGGCACACTGGCAGCTGCCCACCCTCCAAGGGAGGCGAGAAAGCAGAGGGGCACAGTTCAACAGGTGTTAGAAGAGCTGTAGGCACTGCTGCAACTGGTCACCAGCCAAGGCCCCCATATCTCTGGCCAGGCAGGTCAGAAGCCAACACAAACAACCCCTCCCCACCACTTCTGCCTTCGCATCCCCTCTGAACACATCAGCCAAATACACCCTCGCTGCCTTTATAAACCCCTCTCCATTTCACAGCAAACGCAGAGAGAGAGCGAGCAGGATTTCAGAACCTCTTTGGGACCCGAGATGGTGGCCAACAGATGCCCAACAGCTCGCAGGGGCTCTCCTTTTTCAAAGTGGTGGACGTCAGTTACACAGAGGATGTGTAGTGGCTCCCAGGCCGAAGATTCAGTTCATTGGGAAGCACTAGAAGGGTAAGGGAGAAAGAAGAAAACTTGAAGGGGTGGCATACAATTTAAGTGGTTTCTCACTCAAGCAGAAACTACAATTTGAACAGAAGCACTGCAGCCGACGAGGGTTTCCAAGAAATCTGTGTTTTAAGAACGAGAAAAGCGTTCTTGGTTATTGGGTTGACCGTGGGGTTGGATGCCGATGGGGAGACAGAGGGGGAGGGTGTTGGACTGGAAAGAGGGAAATGGACTGGGAAGAGGTGAGTCAAAATACCAGTGACAGCAGCGAAATTCAGGAGACTTAGGCGGGTGAGGGCGACAAAAGTGCAATGAGAGGGAACACGGAAACAGGAAAATACTGGAAAAATTTAAAGTAAGTAAGCAAAAATAAGCTCGATCTACACATTTTAGACAAGAGAAACATTTGAAAGGCACTGAAGGTTAAATCTAGATGACAAAATAAAAAAACAAAACCGAGGGATGAGCCATCGAAAATATTTTTTCTTGTCAAAATATTGCAAATACTACAAATCTCTCTGCAGGGAGGGCAAGAGGCGCAGGTGGGCAGTGAAAAGTGGCAAAAGGTGACCCCCCCTCCCCCGTTCTTGGTACAAGGTTTTAGTCTCAGAAGGCATCTCCCTTTTCTGTACCAGGCCAGTAAAAGTTTGGGTGGGGGGAGGGGAGGATAGACATCACCTCAACTAAAGGATAGTTTTCTGGAGGTAGAGGCTGCCAAAAAGATAAAAGCCAAGAAAAAAAATCCCAAGCCACCCCCCCCCCCCCTTCGCCCAAGTTTTCAGAAGCAGGGTGTCAGAAGAGCTGGTTTTTAATGTGGTGTGTTGGGAATCTTATTTTACCACAGTAACTCGGGGTCTTTATCGAGGCAAAAATCCCCAAGCCTCTTCCTCAAGGTCAACAGAACAAAATCAAATCTAGTTATCACAGCAGGCCAAAGACTGGATCGGCCTAGTGGATCGGCCTGGGGATGTGAAGTGGTTCTCCTCATACCTCACCTCCCATCAAAAAACTGGTTCCCTCACACTTGCCCGGCTGGCTGGTTGGTTGGTTTCACTTTCGGGATTTCGAAAGGAGGACGTGAGTCAGCAACCGCAAGCGCCTTCAAAGGCACAAGCTGAGGCCATAAGGAAGCGTGGCCAAGGTGCAGCTCAGGCAAGGCACACCCCTGCCCCCGACCACAAGACAAGCTGCTTGAGTGATGGCATCTGTCCTAGATCCAACACAAGGAGCCTAGGAGGGGTGGGGGAGGCTGTTCTCACCATGTGGGTCCAAAACTGCCAAGCACCCTGTCCTGACTGACCACAGGCCTGCTGAGAGCAGCTTCAGGCACAAGCCACCCGTCCCAAATAACAAATACAGCCAAAACCTTCCTTACCATCAGCAAACCTTCAACCTACCCACCCCCATCCTGTTAGACTGCCACTGAAATGCTTTGATGTTTCACTTATATATATATATACTGTCATCTACCAACATTTGCTTATTTCCGATCTGACGAAGAAGGGCAACCTTCGAAAGCTAATCAAGAAATGTATTAAGTTATGTCCAATAAAAAAGGTATCATCTTATTTTCTTTTCCATGTTTTATTTTGTTTTATTTCTATTGATGAGTCCCTAGTGAGAATCGAGGTGCGTCCAGTTTACTCCAAATCACAGCTGTTGCCTCTCCCCCCCCCCCCCCCCCCCCCCCGAGGCCACTGAGTCTCCCGCCATCATCTTCTCAGCACACAACTAAATACAAAATTCAAACCACTATCCTTCCACTGTAAAAAGAAACAACAGATCTACTATGACTTTTGCCGCCTGTCGAACCTACGAGCTGAGTGCAGAGTCCAAGAAACACTAAGGCCAGTGGATTGGACTGTAGCCACAATTCAGCCTGTGCACACGTGCGTGACCCCGACACAGGCCACGGCCTTCTGAGTGGTCAGATAACATGCAAGCATATGAAAAAAATGTTAGTGGCTGCATGAAGTTGGGGGCCACTGTGCAGACCACAGGGGACATGGCTAGCTTTTTATGCTTCACATGGATTTGACAGCCTTTGGACTCCCAAATGTGTTCGCCTCTAATCTTACTGTAAGACAGCACTAATGCCAAACCACTACTCTGGGTGCCAAACTGGCCATACTTCTCTTTTCAGGTAATCTATGGGCATCGCAGAAAATCAAAAGTAACTCTCGCTCAGCCGCTCTTTTGCCTGACAACTGTCCCATCTGTAGATTTAAAAAAATAAATAAATAAAAATCCCGAGGATGACATGAGGGGTTGGGTATGAGCAGTTCTACAGATTTTCATTTCTTATAATTCCACCGTCCTGCCCTCGCTGAGACACAGATCAGACTGACCCATTCCCCCCCCCCCTCAAAGAGGCCAGTTTCAAACGAATTTACCCAAGGACCCATACGAATTCCCCCAGGCTGAAACCTGCTCTCTCCTCAGCGGCTTACAGTAGTTGGGGTTATGGGAGGGGGGGGGAGAACAACAGCATACATGTGGGGATTTCACAGTGAAATTCCCACACCTACCTTGTTTTGGAAAAACAGACACATAGGCCATTGGTACTAAGTATTGTCCGTCCCCCACCTCCCCAACCACTGGCCCTGAATTTTCAAAGGAAAATGGTATGGAGAGTACCTGCAGACTTTGATGGCACCCCTTCCTCCCCGCTGTGGGATTTCTGCAGGAGTGTAGTCAAAATCTATGGCGATTCCAGAATTCAGTTTGGAATGTACGGAGAGGCAGCTGGAACACCAGATTGAGGCTTGGAACGTCCAGAGAGGCAGCTGGAACACCAGACTGAGGCTTGGAACGCCCAGAGAGGCAGCTGGAACACCAGACTGAGGCTTGGAACACTCATTGGTTGAATATCAAATACCATCCAAAACACCATAGGAGGCTGTTGGGGTTGTGAGGAAACAGAGGGCTGCGAGCAAATAAGCAATAGCGTTGACTTTTGCAGGTGTGGGTGGGGATGGAGCAGATTAATTGTGGGGATGGAATGGATCTTAGTGAGTACGGGTGGGGATGGGTTAGATTCTATTGGTGATGGGCGGGGATGAGTGAAATTTCTGTCCCAGTGCAACTCTCTGCACCCCACTCCCACACCCATTTAATGGGAGATTAACCCTTTCAGGTCTCTGCCTATGAAACCACCACCAGGTCATCTAGCTGTACCTCCTGGCATCTAAGGGTACTCATGGTGCCACCTCACCTTGAGTACTGCGTTCAATTCTGATCACCGTACCTCAAAAAAGATATAGCAGAAGGTTCAAAGAAGAGCGACCAAAATGATAACGTTGATGGAAGTCATCTCATATGAGGAAATGCTAAACAGATTGGGGCTCTTCAGCTTGGAAGAGACCGCTTAAGGGGGATATGACTGAGGTCTACAAAATCCTGAGTTGTGTAGAATGAGTAGAAGTGAATCGATTGTGTACTCTTTCAAAAAGTACAAAGACCAGGGGACACTCAATGAAGTTTCTCACTCAAAGAATAGTTGAGCTCTGGAACTTGTTGCCGGAGGATGTCATAACAGCAGTTAGCGGATCTGGGTTTAAAAAAAGGTTTGGCCAAGTTCCTGGAGGAAAAGTCCATAGTCTGTTATAGAGATGGACATGGGGGAAGCCATGACTTGCCCCAGTTCTGGTACCATGGAATGTTGATACTAATTGGGTTTCTGCCAGGTACTTGTGACCTGGTCTGGCCACTGTTGGAAACAGGATACTGGGATAGAAGGACCATTAGTCTGATCCAGTATGATTATTCTTATGTTCTCAAAGGTTAATTCTTAGTCATGTGCTTTTTGGCGAGTGTCTTGGGGGATTTTCTTTTGTTTTGGGGTGGATTCCCAACGTTGCTGCTGCTGCTGAGCTGATACAGGGGGTTTCCAAATCTGGAAATATCCACCCCCCCCCCCCCACCAACACTTTTGATTCCAAAAAGGAAAAAAAAAGTCCGGGGGGGGGGGGGTTTAGAGAGGAAGTGACCCAGTAGTTAGAACAAAGGCCTGCAAAACTATGGAACCTGGGGTTCAAATCCCGCCTCTACCACGGACATTCCTTGTGACCTTGGGCGAGTCCCTTTATCTCCCATGACCTCAGGCAGCCACAGATTGTAAGCTCGAGGACAGGGACATATTTATGCTTTTAATTTAATTAGGATTTATATAATACATGAATACTTATCACTGTATAATGCTCCACACAGCCAGTAGTGCTATAAAAATTATGGGGCTGTGTTAAGTGAAACGCGTGCTCAATGAAGCAAAAAATGGAGCACAGTGGACGCACTTCAACATCATATGATAGCTTTGGATTGTGCATGAATACAGCATCCAATATTATACTTGGATTTCAGCAAAGCCTTTGACACGGTTCCGCACAGGCGACTGATAAATAAATTGAGTGCCCTCGGTGTGGGACCTAGAATAACTGATTGGGTAAAAAATTGGTTGAATGGTAGGAGACAGAGGGTGGTGGTAAATGGAGTACCGCAGGGATCGGTCCTAGGGCCGGCCCTTTTTAATGTCTTTGTGAGCGATATTGCGGAAGGGCTGTCTGGTAAGGTTTGTCTCTTTGCGAATGACTTGAGGAAGGACCTAGCGAAGCTAAAGGAATGGACCGATATTTGCCAACTAAGGTTTAATCCCAAAAAACGCAGGGTCATGCACTTGGGTCGCAAAAATCCAAGGGAACGGTACACGTCCAAAACTGTACCTCGAAGAACAACAATGGCCTCCGGAGCCGGGATAGCACAGAGTGAGCCGTACCCGACACATGCTTCTGCAGCTGGTCTCTTAATTTGGATAGCTATTCTCATCAGACTGAGGCCAGGGCCGCCGAGAGACTGAGCTGGGCCCCCCGCCGCCACCCCCCCCCCCCCCCCCCAATCGGTACCACAGTTGCCTCCCTCTCCTGCTCTGAGGCCACCGGCGCCACAGTCTCCACCCGCTCATCCCCAGCCCCGTCTGCCACTGGGCCCCCTGCATTCAAATCGGCAGCGCCTCACCTCTGTGTGAAAGCGGCAGATCGCCTCCCTTCGGGCCCTCCCTCACTGTGCCCCGCCTTCGCGGAAACAGGAAATTACATCAGACGAAGGCGGGACACAGTGAGGGAAGGCCCAAAGGGAGGCGATCTGCCACTTTCACACGGAAGTGAGGCGCTGCCGATTTGAATGCAGGGGGCCCGGTGGCAGACGGAGGGGGACTGTCGACGGAGCCGAAGGCAGACAGGTGAGACCAGGGACAGTGGCACCGGCGGCCTGGGAGCAGGAGAAGGAGAGAGACCCCGGCGCCGGGCCTCCCTTGGATCCCAGGGCAGGAGAATTTTGTCCCTCCCTGCCCCCTCTCTCGGCGGCTCTGCCTGAGGCAGGCACTGTTGCCGAAACACGGCTCGTGTCGGGTCTCTTAATCAAGAACTCTTTGCTATCCCAGCTCCAGAGGCCATTGATACTTTTTGGGTTTTTTTGGTTGTTTTTTCCTACTTTGGATTCTTTGCCTCAAAATTATACGTTGGACAAACATCAAGAAAATGAAAAATTAGACTAGCAGAACATCGAGTGCCCTTAATCTTGGCAAACGTGAGGCACCCATAGTGGAACACTGTTTGATTCATCATCACTCCTTTTTAGATTTGAAATGTTTTCCGATGATTTGGCTCCTATGGACTACAGACGCTTGCAGCTGCTGCAAAAAGAGCACTGGATTTTTAAACTTGATACAGTACAGCCTAAAGGCTTAAATTCCAGTATTGCATGGCATCACTTTTTACGACTCTATTCCCATGATTGTTGTGCGTAAACAACATTTCATTGGTTTTAGTCTAACCAATGAACTAAGAGCTTATGTCTGATTGGTCAGATTTTGATTTAAATATCATGAGGTACGCCAGGCCTATACTACCCGCTGAAGCAACAGTAAAGTTAACAGTGGCCAATGCTGGGCCCATTACCTTTGTGAGCCAGGGAAATCTAAGGGGCTCATTTTCAAAAACAAACAAACAAAAGAAAACTCTCAAAAATGTCCAAGTGGCAATTTTCAACACCCCAGTTTTAAAAGTTTTGCTCTACAGTTCATCCAAATTTCAAGGGGGTGTGTTTTGGGTACGATATGGACGGCACCAACATATAGACATTTTTCTGCTATAGTGGAACAAAATGAAGACGTCTAGGGCTAAAATTAACCCTTTTTGGCTAGATCTGTTTCAATCCCAACTAAATGACCAAAAGATGCCCTAAATGACCAAATGCCCTCTGGAGGGATTAAGGCATAACCCCTTTAGGGAAGGGGAAATGGGACTTGATATACCGCCTTTCTGTGGTATTTTGCAACTACATTCAAAGCAGTTTACATATATACAGGTGCTAATTTTGTACCTGGGCCAATGAAGGGTTAAGTGACTTGCCCAGAGTCACAAGGAGCTGCAGTGGGAATCAAACCCAGTTCCCCAGGATCAAAGTCCGCTGCACTAACCACTAGGCTACTCCTCCACATAATCCCCCAGCGGTCACTGACCTCCTCCCAGCCCCCTAAGGTGTGGCAGTGACAGTACATACCAGGCTCTGTGACAGCTGCAGATATAATGGCCATTCCTATTAGAGCAGCAAGCGAGTCCCAGGAGTAGCCTAGTGGTCAGTGCAGTGGATTGTAGAGAAGGGGACCCAGGTCCATATCCCGCTCTAAGTGTTACACTTGTGGTGGAACATGTGAGCCCTCAAAACACTACATACCTATTGTATGTACCTACATACTGGTGACACCTGCAAGCTTGAGAACTAGTGTAGTGGTGTACAGTTGGGAACAGTAGGTTTTTAGTGGGTTTCGGAGGGCTCACCATACAATATAAGGGGGTTAGTGTTGAGATATGTACCTGGGACCTTTGTGAAGTCCACTGTAGTGCTCCACTGGTCTGCTGGGATGTCCGTGTGGCCAGTCTACTAAGAATGATGGTGGCCAGACATCCTAATGGCTGCATTTTGGGTGTTCTTCTCTTGGACACCCAAAAGAAAAATGCACCGAGCACAAAAACGCACCGAAAAATGCACCGAGAACAAATGGCTACGTTCACCACTCGCGTTTTAGGCATTTTTAGCAAAACACTCAAAATCGGACTTAGACGAAAATGCCCCTCCACACGTCACATTATCTGGCTGAATTTTGAGTTCACCGTGTTTGACGACATTAAATCATTTTGATACGAATGTTCTCAGATTGAAGGGGTTTTTGCCTACGATTGATATTTTGCATGACTAAATTTAAATGTTCATGCTATATCGGAGGCTTTTTCCTTCATGATACATTGTGGTCTTTTGTCATTGATGATTTTAATGTCTGAACACAAGTCCGGGGAACGTATTTTTTTTATCGTGAAAAGTGTATTGCAGCCAGAGAAAGGAATCAGTGGGGTTTGATATATTTAGATGGAATGATCTATTTTGATTATGTTGTATTTTAGTGTATTGCTTATTATTTGTTTTATTGATTGTATATATGTTTTTGTGCTCTACTTAGATATAGGTGGAATATAAGTGAACTAGCCGTTAAGCCCGTTAAAACGGGCGAGATTTCCAGCTACCCTCCTCACCGCTGCTCCCTCCGCCCTCCGTGCCGGGCCCCCTGCACTGACCTGATCGCTCTGCTGCTGCCTGCAGCGCTTCCACACGGAGGTGAGAGGCGCTGTCAGGTCAGTGCAGGGGGCCCGATACGGAAGGTGGAGGTTGGTGTGCGCGAAGTTCGTTTCCAAGCAGCAGCGTCCGACAGTCCGACTCCGTTTCCCTCTCTGTTCCGCTCTCCGACGTCATCACGTCATGACGCGAGGGCGGGACAGAGAGGGAAGTCTCTACTGCGCATTTGCAGGTGAGTCGGTCACTTGCCATTTATATGTTTGATAAATTAAACTAATGCATGACAGCAGATAAAGATCATGTCTTCCTCCTCCTCCCCCCCCCCCCCCCCCCAATCCAGCTGTGTCTCTGGTTCCCTGTACGTATTACAGTACAGTCTCGCTTATCTGACATACCTGAGTGACGTCACAGCAGTGTCATTGAGACGCATGAGGGTTTCTCTCTTTCCTGGCATCGTGTTTAGTTAAAAAGACAGCAGCGCTAGGTGAGATTGTGCACTCTTTTTTTTTACTGCTTCCTCTTTTGAAACGTACATTCAATACACTTCTATTTCATCCCTTATCCACTTTTTCTATATCGTCCGGCATTACAATTATCCAACACCCTGTCAGTCCCACCGCGCAGCATTTCCGGGGGCTTACCCAGCAGTAATCGGGCGTGCTGTGTTGCGCAGTTACCGGCAGGTTAGTGCGGGAGGCCTTACCACCTCCTAAATAAGAGGCACTAAGGGCTTCCCCTGGAAATAGCCGCACGGCAAGTGTTACAAAAAATTATGGTGTTGCAGTAAGTGTAAGTCTTTCCCAATGGTGATAAAAGGAGACCTTGGCGCATGGCAAACCCACACGCTGACGCTAATCATCTACGGTGAAGCTCCGGGATACATGAGAGACCTGATCGACCTACCAACTAGAAACACACCCAAATCAACAGGAACGTACCTAAATCTGCACTACCTAAGCTGCAAAGGACTCAAATACAAATCAACTTATGCGTCCAGTTTCTCCTACATAAGCACACAACTGTGGAACGCATTACCAAAAGCCTTGAAAACTACGTACAATCATCTAAACTTCTGGAAAACACTAAAAACTAACCTGTTTAAAAAGGCAAACCCTACCGATCCAACATAAACGCCTGATCTCTGCAACACAACAAAACTAAAGAACGTAATGGACATAACACAACTCTTCCGTTGTATGATTCCCTAGTGTGGCTGTGCCACACTGAGCCTACAAATAGGTGGGAAAATGTGGGATATAAATGTAACAAATAAAGAAATACTTCAGGGATCCTTTTACCACTGCTTGGTATTGTAATTTGGAGTGGGCACTGTGCAAGTTGTTAAAGATTCCTAAGAAGTACTGGAGTACGTTGACCATAGGCGCCGACTCCGAGGGTGCTGTGGGTGCTCAAGAACCCCCAATATTTCAACCACTGGAAGTTCCCTTTGTCCCTCCCTCCCTTCGAGTTCCAGGCCCCCTCCCTGCGAATTTTAAAAGTCATCATCTTACCTAGTCGGGGTTACGGCGGCAGCAGCGGTGAAAAGCGTGCAGGCTCGGCGCTTAGTTCAGTCTCCCCTTCTCTCAAGGGCGGGACCAGAGCTGAGAGAGAGAGAAGACTGAACTAAGCACCGAGCCTGCACGCTTTTCACCGCTGCCGCCGCCGTAACCCCAACGAGGTAAGATGACTTTTAAAATTCGGCGGGAGGGGGCCTGGAACTCGAAGGGAGGGCGGAGGGGAGCCTTGGAACTCGGAGGGACCCTGAAACTTGGAGGGAGGGGGGACAACCCTGGAACGGAGGGAGGGAGGGGGACCCTGGAGCTCAGAGGGAGGGGGGCCCTGGAGCTCGAAGGGAGGGAGGGAAAGGAGAGAGAGAGAGAGAGGGAGGGACTGGAACTCGGAGGGAGGAGGGGCCTGGAACTCAGCGGGAGGGGGAGGGAGGAGGAGGGGACTGCACCACCTGTAAAAAAAAAAAATTTTTCAGCACCCCCAATCATTTTGAAAAGTTGGCTCCTATGACATTGATGGTGCTTCCGGCATTTCTGGATAAGAGGATCAGACCTTAGTGCAGCTACATTACCTCACACTGTTTAAAGCAGGATTGGCTCATGAGCCCTAACCACCTACAAAACAGGAGCCCGGCGGTAGTTCCCACCTCCAGTACAGGCCATGTGCTGCAGAGTTACTGCCGGGTAAGCGCAGAGCCCTTATCACCTCAATGGGTGGTGGTATGTGCTGCCCCCTGAAATGGTCACACGGTAAGTGGTTCACTTACTACACAGCCATTTCTTTTCGGGGGGGGGGGGGGGGGACAGCCTTTTACCTGCTGTGGTAAAAGAGGGCCTCAGCGTGCGTCAAAAACAGGCCCCCTTTTACCGCAGCTTAGTAAAAGGACCCCTAAGAGCTCATGCGCTAATTTTTTTTTAATGGCAACATTAGGGCCTGAACACTAACTTCTGGGAGTGTTAAACTAATAACACCTTAACCTTGAAAATCACTAAAAAGGTTAAGATTAAATATTATAACTAAGCTTTTTATTTAAATAAATTTTATCCAATGCTAAGGGGCCCTTTTACTATTTTATTATTTATTGATTTATTTATATTTTGCTCACACCTTTTTTCAGTAGTAGCTCAGGAGGCAATGGAGGGTTAAGTGACTTTGCCCAAGATCACAAGGAGCAGCAGTGGGATTTGAACCGGCCACCTCTGGATTGCAAGACTGGTGCTCTAACCACTAGGCCACTCCTCCACTCAGCAACATTCCGTGTAGAATCTCCAATAGTAGCAACATTCCATGTTCCACTGCACTAACCACTAGGCTACTCCTCCATTAGCAACATTCCATGTAGAAGCCTGCCCTTGCAGATCAGCAACGCGGCCGCGCAGGCTTCTGCTTCTGTGAGTCTGACGTCCTGCACGTACGTGCAGGACGTCAGACTCACAGAAACAGAAGCCTGCGCGGCCGCACTGCTGATCTGCAAGGGCAGGCTTCTGTTTCTCTGTCCCAGGAGGGCTCACAATCTAAGTTGGTACCTGAGGCAATGGAGGGTTAAGTGACTTGCCCAAGATCACAAGGAGCAGGAGTGGGATTTGAACCGGCCACCTCTGGATTGCAAGACCGGTGCTCTAACCACTAGGCCACTCCTCCACTCGTAATGTGAAATTCACAGTCCTCTCACTCACTGTACTTTTTAGATTAGGGGGGCATGTTTGGGGGCAGAGAGTTAAGCATGCCCTGCGCTAATCTCCAAATTACCACACGCTGCTGATTAGCGTGGGTTTAGCATGGGACAGTTTACCACCTGGTAAAGAGGTGGCAGTAACGACCTTCCGTGCTAATGGCCACACGCTAATTGGGAAATTAGCACGTGGCCATTAAGGAGAAAATTGAAATTGTGGCCATTTTACTGCCACACTTAAAGTGGCCTCAGCACGAGAGAAACCCAAGTGCTAAAAATTGTGTAGGCCGTTTTTTAGCACAGCTTAGTATGAGGGCCCCTTAAAATACTCCAAAAATATATAGATGTCACGATCGCTCCCGCTTACCAACACAGCAACTAGTGTTGCGTGGAGCTCACTTCCAGTCAGCAGGGCAAGGTCCGAGAGCAGCGGCCAGCCACTTCCAGTCAGCAGGGCAAGATCCGAGAGCAGCGGCCAGCCGCGCGGTGTCGGAGCGTTCTCCGAATGGCAGCGTAGGGCCCGGGGGGGGCGGGGAATGGCTCGGCGCTTCAGCTTAGAGTCTCTCTGCCTGTGTGCCAAATGGAATGACTCAACTCGACACAGAGCAAAATCTGAAACTATTCCTACATATGGCACAGATGAAATCAATAAAGCCACGCTCAGGTAGAAATTCTCTCTTTGTGTGAAATCCTTTGTGAGAAAGGTTGTTTTTAGAAGCCTGACCACCCGGGCACAGAATGATGTGGCAAAGCCGTTCGATCCATCGCCAAATCGGTGCTGGGCTCCAGCGGATACCGAGGAGCTCTGCCGGTCTTCACTTCAGTCACAGAAGGAATTCACTAAACAGAAACAAATGTACCCCCCCCTCCACAAAAAAGATGGGCCTGCACCTCCACATAGAAACATGCCCCTCCCCGTCAGAAGTCCGTGGTATTTACACGTGTCACACAGTCTGCAACAGAGAGAAAATTCTTTAAATTCATGGAGTCAAACCCACAAAGATTTTTCTTTTTTTTGTACAAAATTATTTCCCTTTTCTCCAAACCTAGCTCAGATGGTTATGGTGTTTCGCTGCAAACACAGTTATCCCCTTCATTCTACATTTGTACCAGGATTAAATCTGGAACACTGCCACCAGATGCAATTACACAGACGGAAATTAAGAATAAAAGCTGGAGATGGAAAACGCAGCCATGTCAGCTTCTATGCTCTGTCCAAAAGGCTCGGGGCCTCGGTCTTTGTGATTTTCCAGAAGCCGTGGATGCCACCAGCCACTTAACTCCGTCTTAGGATGCTACGTTCCCGGCCCTTCCCCGGAAAGGCAGGACCAGGCTGACTCACTAAAAAGCAACCTTGAATAGCTGTTGGGGCACCAGACAAAACAGCAATTAAGAAGGAGGTGGTGTGTTGTCCTGCTGATTTAGCTCGACATACTCCCTCCCCTCCTTTGGGATGTCAATCCTGATAGACAGCCATCACTCCAGTGTTGAAAGGTGCTTTTTGAAAAGGTACCTGGGAAAACCAAATATCTGTTCAATATTGACTGGATGCTCTTCTGTATCCAGGGCGGCTGAGAGACACAGCCTCCCCCCCACCCCCGCATCTGGGTCATCCTGTGTCTGCTCCACCCTCAGTCTGTCACCTCCTGCATGTCGGGACCTGGGTTATCACATTAACACAATCATCTGCACACAGGAGCAGGAGACAGACAGGACGGTGCGGCCCCCCCCCCCCCTTGCAATCTTGCCTCTCCTATCCACCCACCCCCCTATCGGTGGCCCTGCCACATACTGTACAGTGGCAATAGCCTGTGAGAACATGGCTACGTTTTCACTGAACAAAACAGCCAGCATAGAGGACGGCCAAAATTCTGCAACATGATGCTTGTAAATTCTAAGTCGCGCAGTTGAAAAGGGGGCGTGGCTATGAGCGAGGAATTTTATTTATTTATTGCATTTGCATCCCACATTATCCCACCTATTTGCAGGCTCAATGTGGCTTACATAGTTTTGTTAGCATAGTCATTGCAGGGTGACAGATACATTTTAAATGGGCAGTGTCATGGCGTTTTTGTGCATTTTTACAGAATACACCCGGTCCAGATGTAATTTAGGCGTCGGCATTTATACCAGGTGTTGATGCCCCTGTACAAGTCAAGTCGTTGGCGAGGCCCCATTTGGAATATTGTGTTCAGTTTTGGAGGCCGTATCTTGCTAAAGATGTAAAAAGACTGGAAACAGTGCAAAGAAAAGCTACGAAAATGGTATGGGATTTGCGTTGCAAACCGTACGAGGAGAGACTTGCTGACCTGAACATGTATATCTTGGAGGAAAGGAGAAACAGGGGTGATATGATACAGACGTTCAAATATTTGAAAGGTATTAATCCACAAACCAACCTTTTCCGTAGATGGGAAGGCGGTAGAACTAGAGGACATGAATTAAGGTTGAAGTGGGGCAGACTCAGGAGTAATGTCAGGAAGTATTTTTTCCACAGAGAGGGTGGTGGATATGTGGAATGCCCTCCCGCGGGAGGTGGTGAAGATGAAAACGGTAACAGAATTCAAACAATGGGATAAACACAAAGGAATCCTGTTCAGAAGGAATGGATTCTCAGAAGCTTAGCGGAGATTGGGTGGCAGAGTCGGTGGTGGGAGGCCGGGGCTAGTGGTTGGGAGGCGGGGCTAGTGCTGGGCAGACTTCTACGGTCTGTGCCCTGAAAATGGCAGATACAAATCAAGGTCTGTGTACATATAAAGTAGCACATATGAGTTTATCTAGTTGGGCAGACTGGATGGACTGTACAGGTCTTTCTCTAACGTCATCTACTATGTTACTTGGCGTAACTGCCCGTGACTAAATTTAGTTGTGCGGAAAACCATTATTCTGTAATCACGTGCGTAACTCAAAACCACATCCCCGTTCCGCCCCGAAATGCCCATGACCCTCCCATTTCTGCATCCCATTTTTTTGAGCCGCACCTAACTTTACGCGTGATGGTCCCAATTAAATCTCATTAGTGCCAATAATTACTTGCTAAAAAGCTAATTATCGGCACTAATTGTCTTGTTAATCAATTGTACGCACAAATCAGGAACGCATCTAAATTTGCCCATGCAATTTTTGGCGACCTTTACGGAATCGGGGGATAGCAGTCACATCTCGGGGAGGGGTGTTGGAAAACAACCCCCCCCCCCTTACACACAACACCAGACAGTGTGGCTACAATTGAAAATAAGGAGTTCTGTGTGGAAGTCAGTTATAGATACGTAAAGAACTAGATTTTATATATCACGCCTGAAAAAAAAAATTGACGCCCGAACAAAATACACCTAGGCATATGCTATAAAGCATGCCTCAATTTAGGCGTACTTTATAGAATAAGCCTAAATTTCTTCGCGATTTATAAAATATGCCGCGCACATGTCCACGCAACTAAATTTACTCACAGGCAGTTACGCCAAGTAAAACTAGTTAGGTATAAATGCTGACGCTTAAATTACGTCTGGACCGGGTGTAGTCTGTAAAAATGAACAAAAACGCCATGACCCGCCCATTCCTCACTCATGGCCACGCCCCCTTTTCAACTACGCGACTTAGAATTTACGAGCATCACGTCGCAGAATACGCTTAGACCGTTCCGCACGTAAATTCTAATTAATGCCAATTTGCGACGAGAATTGCTTGTTAAGTGGCAGTTATTGGCGCTAATTGGATCAAACTTAGTTGCGCGTGGAAATCCAGACCGTATTCTGGATTTCCACGTGCAACTTAATTCACACTATATAGAATCCGGGGAAAAGTTACCGTGTGCATCAACAGCCCCCACCCCGAACAGAGGTGTAATCCAGGGATAGGGTTAAGGTTTCAAAAACACGCGAAGCAAAATTCTGAAATGTACGCACTCACAGAAAGACGCCTATGCGCTTCTCTGCAAATACCCGCTTAGGGGGACACTGTGTAAAAGGTGCCGATGAAAATTCGACGCTCAGTTCTGGTACGAGGTGTAAAGCCTGTTATGCAAGATGGGCGCAGGTTCCTGCAATTCGACATGGTAAACCACAATTATATTAATACTAGTAAAACATGCCCGTTTCAGGCGCAAATGAAACGGGCGCTAGCAAGGTTTTCCTCCCTAACTCCCACCCCTCCCTGCTCACCCCTTCGGCGTTGTGAAGGCACTGACCGCCATTGTTGCGGACCTCGTCAACGCACGTCAACGCCACCTTCAATGTGCTGAGTCGTTGGTTGTGAAGCCACTGACGCCACTGCTCCGCCCTCGACGTCATCACGTTTGACGCGATGGTGGGGCCCCAACACAGTGATTTCGGTGGCTTCACCACCACGAACCCTTCGAACCAGAAGGAAGTGCCCGGAGGAACTGACAGTGACGTCAGTGTCCTCAGAACGTTGAGGGTGAGTTTTATTATATAGGAAGATTACTAGATAAATTCAGGATTGGTCGAAACATACTTAGCTGGATCAAGGGTTTCCTAACCACAAGGACATATCAAGTAAAATCAAACTCAAACATATCATCACCATAGAAAGCAGACTGCGGATACCACAAGGATCACCACTATCAACCTAATGATGACCCCACTAGCCAAGTCCTTATCCAACCAAGGCCTTAACCCCTTCATCTATGCAGACGATGTGACAATATACATTCCTTACAAATCTAAACTGACAGAAATCACCAACGAAATCAAGATCAACTTGATCATGGACTCTTGGGCAAATGCATTTCAACTAAAACGCAACAAAAACAAAACTCACTGTGTTATCCTCTCATCCCAACACAGCGCGGACAACCCCACAATTATCAACATCCCAGATTACACCCTCCCTATCTCAGACAGCCTGAAAATCCTCGGCGTCACGTTGGACCGCAACCTAACACTAGAGAGCCAAGTGACATCCACAACAAAGAAAATGTTCCATTCAATGTGGAAACTGAAACGCATTAAACAATTCTTCCCGAGGGAAACATTTCGCAACCTGATACACTCAGTGGTACTAAGCCATGTAGACTACTGCAATGGAATTTATGCAGGATGCAAAGAACGAACATTAAAGAAATTTCAGACCGCTCAAAACACGGTAGCTAGGCTTATCTTCGGAAAAACGCGATTTGAAAGCGCAAAACCTCTCCGTGAAAAATTACACTGGCTCCCAATCAAAGAACACATTGCTTTCAACATCTGCACTCTGGTTCACAAAATTACCTACGGTGAAGCTCCAGGATACATGACAGACTTGATCGACCTACCAACTAGAAACACATCCGAATCAACACGAACGTACCTAAATCTGCACTACCCAAGCTGCAAAGGACTCAAATAGAAATCAACTTACGCGTCCAGTTTCTCCTACATAAGCACACAACTGTGGAACGCATTACCAAAAGCCTTGAAAACTACGTACGACCACCTAAACTTCTGGAAAAAACTAAAAACTAACCTGTTTAAAAAGGCAAACCCTACCAATCCAACATAAACGCCTGATCTCTGCAACACAACAAAACTAAAGAACGTAATGGACATAACACAACTCTTCTGTTGTACGATTCCCTAATGTGGCTGGGCCACATGAACTTTATCTTACCACAGCATCACTTTGTATTTGTTTACACCGGAGTCTGCAAACACCTCTCCCGGTACTATGTAAGCCACATTGAACCTACAAATAGGTGGGAAAATGTGGGAAATAAATGTAACAAATAAATAAATAATAACACTGCACCTATCTTTTGTGAAAGCCCCTGACCAGTCGATGCCCCTCCCATGGCCACGCCCCCTTGAGTTGCATGCAATCCAATTTAGTCACCCATTGTTACAGAATAGCACACAGCCAGATTGGCACCCAAATCATAATTACTGCCATTTAACTGCTGCTTAACTCCAATAATTAAACCGCTGGCTCCCGTTAACTAATTATTTTCGGCGCCGATCTGAGATCTGTGCCCTTTATAGAATCCGGGGGTTAACATACATAATGTGTATTTGAAGGGGGTGTTTACAGGGGCACAGCATGGGCAGGAGGTGGGCTCCCTGCAAATGACATAATGCTGAAAGGTACACGTGTCTGCACCAACGCCAGCTGTGCAGCTGGAGAAGCGCCTAGATGTCTGGCTACACTGGTATTCTATAGAGGAACGTAGAGGGGCATTTTCCATATGATGTCCAAGTCGGACTTTGGACGTATCGCAAATCCGAACAGAAAACATGAACATTTTCGAAATCACAAAATGTCTTTTTTTTTTTTTCAAAAAATACCATTTGTAACAAGTTTTTGTGCTCTGTGCGTTTATCTTTTCAGGCAATTAAAAAAAAACGGGTGAAGGGGTCACCTATATGTGGGTACAACGGATTTCTGGTTAGTTTTGGAGGGCTCACAGTTTCCACCACAGGTGTAACAGGTAGAGGGGAGGTATGGGCCTGGGTCCACCTGTCTACAGTGCACTGCACCCACCACTAGACTACTCTAAGGACCTGCATGCTGCTCTAATGGACCTGAGTATAACATCTGAGGCTGTCATAGAGGCTGGTAAGTACTATTTTTATTCACGTTTTTTGGGGGGGTAGGAGGGGGTTGTGACCACTAGGGGAGTAAAAGAAAGTTATCTGGTCATGCTTTTGGAGTACTGCGTGCAGTTCTGGAGACCGCACCTACGGAAAGATATAAACAGGATGGAGTCGGTCCAGAGGGCGGCTATGAAATTAGTAAGCGGTCTTGAATGCAAAAATTATAGGGACAGGCTTATGAACCTCAACATGTATACGCTGGAAGAGAGGAGGGAGAGAGGAGACATGATAGAAACATTTAAATATCTCAAGGGCATTTATGTACAGGAAGAGAGCCTTTTTCAAATGAAGGAGAGCTCTGGAATGCGGGGGCATATGACAAAGTTAAGAGGGAATAGGCTTAGGAGTAACCTAAGGAAGTACTATTTCACAGAAAGGGTGTTGGAGGCGTGGAATGGCCTCCCGGTGGAGGTGGTGGAGTCGAGGACTGCTCCAGAATTTAAAAAGGCATGGGATAAGCATGTGGGATCGCTTAGGAACAGGAAGAATTAAGGGTTACAGAGGATGGGCAGACTGGATGGGTCACATGGCCTTTATCTGCCGTCATGTTTCTATTTAGGACACCTTTTTGTGCCTTATTCATTCCAAAAACAGGTCTAGACCAAAGCGTTTATATTTTCGCCCTGGAAGTTTTCATTTTGTTCCACTATGGCTGGAAAACGCCCTAAGCCCGCCCTAATCCCGCATTTGAAACGTCTTTTGGTACGCCACCTTGTGATATGGATGCGCTCCAGATGAAATGCATAGACAAACGACTGCAAAACAGGATTCCAAAATACCAGTTTGGACGTTTTGAAAAGATTTTCATCCAAATGCTGCTTTATGATACTTTTTAAAACATTTTTCTCTTTGGAAAATGAGCCCCCCAGTCACCTCAGTCCCATTAGAGAATGAGTTCCCGCCATGTGTTCTCGGGGTGCCTAACTGGAGGTGCCCCCCAAAATGCACAGTCGCAGAGTTATCCGTGCAAATCACGTGCTTTCTCCTGTGTATCTCGGCACCTCCTTTTGGAAAGAACTAAAAACACGTGTGTGTTTAACCGTGCAACGACCCGACCTTCCGAGTCAGCCAGCTGTGTGTATCTGAAGTTTGGGAACTGGGCTGGTGTTGTGCGAGAGGAGACGAGGGGCACTTAAGGGGAAGGCCCAGCCTTAAGGTGCAGAGGATTGCTTGCCGAGCGGGCGTCCGTGTCATTTCATGGAACTGCGTCAATTCAGATTATCTAGGCTTCGGAAAGGTATCAAACAGCTCTGGGCCCTTAGGGAAATAGCACGCAAAAAAAAACAGCACAAAGGGCCTTTAAAAACAAAAGGGAACACAGTTCTTTCATTAAAAAATCCTTTAGAGTGAACTTTGATTGAAGAAAGACCCGACACGGGCCGTGTTTCGGTGCTACCGCACCTGCGTCAGGGGTCTTCTTTCCGCCTGGAGTGGGCACTCTGGCCACCTCTGTGTCACGGTTGTTGTTCTTCCTGTAAGCCAAGCCTCACTTTCAAAGTGAGGCTTGGCTTACAGGAAGAACAACAATAGGAAAAAAGGCAGACTGGAGAGGTCACAGAGAAACAGTAGGTCTGAACATAAAGGCACGCCCACAACCGTGACACAGAGGTGGCCAGAGTGCCCACTCCAGGCGGAAAGAAGACCCCTGACGCAGGTGCGGTAGCACCGAAACACGGCCCGTGTCGGGTCTTTCTTCAATCAAAGTTCACTATTAAAAGATTTTTTAATGAAAGAACTGTGTTCCCTTTTGTTTTTAAAGGCCCTTTGTGCTGGTTTGTTTTTTTTTTGCTTGGTCTTTTTCTGTACTTGGTTCCCTCTCTTTGTCACATTACCGTTAGGGAAATAGACACACTGGCTTTGGTTTTGACTCACCCAAGACAGTCATGGCTGTGCGTTGAAGAAACAAAAGGTACCATGGCCTTTTTTTTTTATTTAAATCTGTGACGCACTGCCCCGCATCCTCCATCGCTGCTTAGGATAGGGACACAGCAGCTTAGGCCGGTGGGCTTGGGACAAAGCAAAGAAAACAGACTTTACAAGTGAAAGGTCAGATATACAAAATGTTTTTCCTGGGAAAAGCTCTTTAGTGCATTTGACCGTTACTCTGGCAATACGTTTGGGCCACTGTAAGCATACATCTCTGCTGGGTGGGGTGGTGGGAGGGGAATGGCAGGGTTTCTAGCATATTTCCTACTAGGACCAGCCAGAACGCCACCAAATACAACCGCTGAAAGGGAGCAGAAAACTAGAGTGTTTATTTTTGGGAGGAGAGGCAGGAGAGAGAAAATTTGCAATGCACAACCACCGAGGCCCAAAAAACAGATATAATCTATCATTCTGCCAACAATGCCTGATCTTAAAAACAAAATAGGTCTTGCACACAGGGCCAAGTCTCCAGCTATTTCAGTGGGAATGGTCCCCGACCAAATGATGCTCTCCCCCCCCTCCCCCAACTAAGGTTTCGAAAACACAATGGCAGCCTGGAGGATTCCAGCAGCTCCCCGGGGCCAGACGTGCCCACTCATGACCAGGATAAGGCTGGCGTTTGTACATCAGCCCTTCTGGCCACCCTCTGCGGGGCCAGCCAATGCCTCAAGTTCCGTGACAACTGCCTTGGAAGACACGACTCTGCTCCATAAACATACAACCCCTCCCATCAAAAGAAGCAGATCATGAAATAAAGAAACAGCTCTGTATGACAGGATGGAACAAATCACAGGACACGCACAATGTGTGAAAAAGAAAAACAGATATATTATAACAGGGCATTGCACTGATGGAGAGTGGACAACGCAGCACCTTTTTACGTTTGGGGAGCGTGCCAGGTGCCCTTGACCTGGATTGGCCACTGTCGGTGACAGGATGCTGGGCTAGATGGACCTTTGGTCTTTCCCAGTATGGCACTACTTATGTACTTATGTTGATGGAGGATGAATATGTTTGGGTTTTTTTTTAATTTTGTGTTATTTTTAATACGTATGTTTTTATGGAAGCCGCTTAGGATATAAGCGGGTTAGAAGTGCTTAAAATAGGTAACAGTGTTTGCCTCAGTTGCAATGGGGCAGGTCCATACAATATAACAAGCGGCTACCATTTTCAACTTGGAGGTGTTTCTGACATACTGCAGCCACTAACCTGGTGCTTTATCCTTCAAGCCTCAGTGTCCACATGGACAATGCAGACAGAAAAGGTCACTGGCCCCAGGGGCTACGTGACTCCCTAACGCCCCTCCATGCTCCAAGTCTCAACATTCTCCTCTGCTGGACTTTAATGATCTCTTTCAGAGGCAAAGCAGGCACAACAACAGAGTCTGCTTCACCAAAGATCTGTCAAATAGTTAAGCATCTTTGTTTCGCTTGGCTTGCCCCTGACCATCCTCTTATTTGTGTAAGAGGGTTCTACACAGAGGTGTGGTTAGTTTCATTTTCTTCCACCTCCCTCTCCCCCCCCCCCCCCTCAAACCAGTTTTGGAAGCTGATAAATCCAGGGGCAGTGATACTCAAAAGCGATTTAACTGGCCAGAAACAGAACTTGGCCAGTTAAATCGCTTAAAAACTTAAAAACTCAACCCACCTATTTTGAGAGCATTCTGGGGGCAGAGTCAGCTGCTACTCTAAAAGGGGACAGGGTGGGAAAGGCAGCTTCCGACAGGCACGTGCCGACACCTCCCTGAATCCCCCGGCTTTTTGAAAGGTTAGCCGTGCCCTTGTCTCCCCAAGCAAAATTTCCAGACCACAGTGGGGCAAGAAGGGCTTCACGCGGGGACTCGCCTTTTAAGGAAAAAGGATGTGCCGTGACACTGCTCTAGCATCCAAATACTGTCATCAATTTACACCTTCTGAAAACTATGCCATGCAATAAACAGCCATCAGAGAAGAAAAACTTGATTTATCTGAAGAGTTGAGAAACTGGAAGCACAAAGGGGCGGGGTCAGAGTGGCACAGGGTGTTGGATTCGAACGCGGAACCTCCCTGTAACTCACCTTGTCACCCACTGGATCACACTTTCACCCTCAGGTTCCCACCTCAAAGCATTCTGGGGCTGAACTGGTTTTTTTTTTTTTTTTTTTTTTTTTTTTTTAAGTATGGTACCTAGAAAACAAAACAAAACCCCTTTTTGGAGACAGATACCCCCTTGGGCTCTAGGCTGCCTTCAGTTTGTTTTGTCTTTGTGCTCAGAAAGCGTTGGAAGACCCTCCAGGTTGCCAGGTCTGACGTGTCATCTGCCACCATTCACCCCGCACAAACAGAATGACTCGCCCCGTTTTCTTTCCGGTATATAGAACTACAAGTCCATACTGGCAGTGGGACAGGAACGGGACCAGTTCAGCCTGTTAGTAATGACCTAGTGTCATAACCCAGTGCCCCACCCAAAAATACATCTTGCATTTCTTTTTCTTCTCTTACAACTGCGTATTCACAGCACAGCGAAATAAATACACAACACTTCCCCTACCTGCCGACAAAAGCTGCCTCACCGTGTGCCCTCGACCTTTACCCTGGGGTTCCTAACATTTTTGGTCCCGCACCCCTTTACCTGCTCTATGAAACCCTCAAACCTCCTTTCTAAACCATGTGCTCTTTACAGACATTACAGTGATAATAGGTCACTAACAATACACTAGTATCATGGTTTATAGCACCAATCGCAGTCCTAAAAACTGCCTTCACTCTGTCTAGAAGGTTTCAATAAATAGCCTCACACCTTAAGACCCTTCTCCACATCCTGTCTGTCCACTTCTCGCACCCCTGGGCGTGCAGGCTTCACTGGTTAAGAACTCCTATCCTAGAGAGAGATTTTGTTGTCCGTTTCCTTTGATCCAAGAGACTTCCAGCCCTAACCCAAATAAATGAACTGGAGATCTGTCTAATTTTCTTTTTTTTTTAACCCAAACGCTCTCTTGTGCACCACAATTCCTGGTAACCAGTGGGTGGTATAAGCGCACCTGCCCTCTGTCAAGTCCAAAGGGCAAGCAAATGACAAAAGACAGGTGTGGATTAGGGAACTAAGGCCAGTGCCGGACAGACTTCTACATCCTGTGTCCCGCAAATGAAGCAAGACAGATGAAGATCAAGTCTGCGTATTGTATATGACTTTATTATCATACTAGTAAAAAAGGCCCGTTTCTGACACAAATGAAACGGGCGCTAGCAAGGTTTTCCTCGGAGTGTGTATGCTTGAGAGAGTGTATGTGAGAGAGAGAATGAATGTACGAGTGTGTGTGTGTGAGAGAGAGAGTGAGTCTGGGTGCTAGTGTGTCTGTGAGAGAGAGAGTGTGTGTGTGAGAATGAGAGTGTGTGCAAATGCGTATGTGAGACACAGTGTGTGAGAGAGAGAGAGTGAGAGAGTGAGTGTGTTTCACACAGATACAGTGCAAGAGAGAGCGTATGAGACCAAGAGAGAGTGTGAGTGACTGTGTGACACATAGAGAGTGAATGTGATACAGTGTGAGACAGAGTGTGTGAGAGACAGTGTGTGAGAGTGAGAAAGACATTGACTGTGAGAGAGAGAGTGTGTGTGTGTGACAGAGATACCCCCCTCTCTGGTGTCAGGCCCCTCCTCCCTCCCTCTCTCTGGTGTCTGAGCGTTACTGTGCAGGACGCTGAGCTCTGGCTGTGCTTCAAGGAACTGACCAATCCTATTTAATAGAATGCACCTGCAACATTCTGAAGCCGAGAAACCTCGTGTGGTTGGTCACTTCTGCTTGTGACGAACCCGGAAGTACGTGATGTCAATTCAGGAGATGGATACAGAGAGCAGGAATGCCTCAGCCATGCAGTCAGCTTCAGAATGTTGGAGGTGCCTTTTATTATATAGGAAAGGAACTGACCAATCCTATTTAATAGAATGCACCTCCAACATTCTGAAGCCGAGAAACCTCGTGTGGTTGGTCACTTCCGCTTGTGACGAACCCGGAAGTACGTGATGTCAATTCAGGAGATGGATAGAGAGCAGGAATGCCTCAGCCATGCAGTCAGCTTCAGAATGTTGGAGGTGCGTTTTATTATATAGGATGTTTTCAGTGAGGATTCTGTGCATCTCAAGGGGGCGGGGAGAACATCTTAATGTCGAGATTAGCAAATTACATACCATGACCATAAAATATTGTCCCAAGACTGCATCATATTTAACTACTTATATGTGGTTGGCAAGATGGCAAATTGCCAACCAGTGATTAATGATGAATGACTATAACCTGCAGAGTGGCAGGTGCAGCTTCACCTTTGTTGGACAGACCGGAAGGACCATGTGGGCCTTGTGACGCTGGGCAAGTCATTTACCCCTCCATTGCCTCTGGTACAAAATAAATACCTGAATATATGTAAACCGCTTTGAACGTAGTTGCAAAAACCTCAGAAAGGCGGTATATCAAGTCCCATTAACAAGATTCCATGCAGAATCTTAAAAAGTAGCAACATTCCATGTAGAACCCCAAAGAATAACAAGATTCCAGAATCCCAGCCTATCTGAGATTCTACATGGAATGTTGCTGTTCCACTAGCAACATTCCATGTAGAACCTGGCCCTTGCAGATCAGCAACGCGGCTGCACAGGCTTCTGTTTCTGTGAGTCTGACATCCTGCACTCCTAAGAATTAGACATTTTTCAGTCATAACGGAACAAAACAAAACCATCCAGGAATAAAACTAAGGCGTATTGAGCTAGACCTGTTTTTAGAATTAATAAGTCAGAAAAAGGTGACCTAAATAACCAGATGACCACTGGAGGGAATCAGGGATGACCCTCCCCTTATTCTCCCACTGGTCTCTAACCCCCTCCCAACACAGATTTTATACTCAGGTCCATTAGGTCAGCTTGCAGGTCCCTGGAGTAGTCTAGTGGTGGGTGCAGTGCACTGCAGACAGGTGGACCCAGGATCCTACTCCCCCCCCCCCCCCCACCTGTTACATTTGTGGAGGAACTGTGAACCCTCCAAAACACACCAGAAACCCACTGTACCCACATATAGGTGCCCCCTTCACCCGTAAGGGCTATGGTAGTGGTGTACAGTTGGGGGTGGTGGGTTTTGGGGGGCTCAGCGGACAAGGTAAAGGAGCAATGGTCAGATGTGTACCTGGGAGCATTTTATGAAGTCCACTGCAGTGCCCCCTAGGGTGCCCTACTGCTGTCCTGGGATGTCGGGGGGGGAGGGGGGACCAGTCTACTAAAAATGCTGGCTCCTCCTACATCCCGATGGCTTGATTTTGTGCATTTTGCACTTGTACCTTTTTTTTTCCGAAAATAGACCAAAAACAAAACGTCCAAATCTCAAAATCTTGTTCAAAACAGTATTTACGGGAAAAAAAGATAGATGTTTTTCCTTTTTGAAAATGACCTTCTTTCCTACTTAGATTTTAGATGTTTTTTTGCAAAACGTTCAAAGTCGGACTTAGACGTCATATTGAAAATGCCCCTCTACGTAACTCAGACATGCTTTGAAAATATGCCTCCGCGTATCGGAAGAAGATCTCACGCAGCCCAATTCATTCATTATTACGAAAGTGGAAGGGGAGGGAAGCTCTGTGTTATATTAGTGGTACATTAAGATGGCCTGGGGTCATAAGAGTCCAGACCACAGGCCATCACGTCTGTACTCGTGCATGGTTTGGGACGGGGGGATGATAGAATGTTATCTATAACAATCAGGACCATATGTTCCCTTTGTTTTTTCTTTATTATACAGCTTTGTTAGATTATTTAGTTTTTGTTACATTTGTACCCTGCGCTTTCCCACTCATGGCAGGCTCAATGCGGCTTACATGGGGCAATGGAGGGTTAAGTGACTTGCCCAGAGTCACAAGGAGCTGCCTGTGCCTGAAGTGGGAATCGAACTCAGTTCCTCAGTTCCCCAGGACCAAAGTCCACCACCCTAACCACTAGGCCACTCCTCCACTGTTGCTACTATTTGAGATTCTACATGGAATGTTGCTATTCCACTATCAACATTCCATGTAGAAGTCGGCCCTTGCAGATCACCAATGTGGCCATGCAGGCTTCTGCTTCTGTGAGTCTGACGTCCTGCACATATGCAGGACGTCAGACTCACGGAAACAGAAGCCTGCGCAGAATAGCAACATTCCATGTAGAATCTCCGACAGTAGCAACATTCCATATAGAATCTCCGATAGTATCTATTTTATTTTTTGTTACATTTGTACCCCGCGCTTTCCCACTCATGGCAGGCTCAATGCGGCTTACATGGGGCAATGGAGGGTTAAGTGACTTGCCCAGAGTCACAAGGAGCTGCCTGTGCCTGAAGCGGGAATCGAACTCAGTTCCTCAGTTCCCCAGGACCAAAGTCCACCACCCTAACCACTAGGCCACATCAGTCCCTTTACGATTATGTATCATTGATTGTTACTGTATAGTTTAATGTAGACTTTGTATTGTGATATTAGTCGGCAGCTTGTTGTACTGTTATTTTGATCCTGAATAAAAAAAAAACGTTCAAACTTAAATTTATTATTAAGAGCACATATCACCCTAAAATGTCAAGTACAATTTGAAAGCAAAAAGAAGTAGCTGTGGGCTTACTTTAGAACGTATTAATGGGCAGCTGCCCAACAATAATTCTTAAATTTGCTGAAATGCCTACTGTAACAAAAGAAACCTTGTATGAGTTGAAGGGTAAAAGAAAGAATGCAAGTCTTTTGAAACGATGGACGATCTTGCCAAGAAGTTATTAACCCTCGTTAACCAAATTGAGGGGGTCGGTAAATCCGAGTAAGAACTAAAAACAATCGCATCACCGAACACTGAGCTCAGGCCTCTGGGCCTGCACTTTTCATTTTCCTCAACTTTTTCACTTTTTCTTTGTTACCGCTGTACGCTTTATTTCGAAGCGTGCTTCAGAAAAAAAAAAAAAAAACAAACATAAAATTGCTTTTTGAAAGGCTGAAGCGGAGGAAGTGCAGGATGCAGCCCTCCTGGAAGGCCGTTTGAGCACTCAGAGAGCACGAGATGAGATGCAAATCGGCACACCATCACTGCTAAAAGGGAAAAGCATTATACCACTGCTATTAGAGGAGCAGAATCTCCTTCTCCCATTGAATTATTTAAGGGCACAACATTACCGACAAGGAACAGGCAGAGCAGAGCATCTCTCCCAGTGAGCCACTGAGCCGTGAGGTCCGACAGGCAGCCGACATTCTATTTCAACCAAACATCTTATATCAAATCGCCACAGGAATGCGAGAAGGGTTATTTCACCGAATTCAGATTTTACATTTCATTGTTCTTGGTTTGTCCTCAAAAACATTTTCCCTGAAACCCAATTCAAGACCTTACTGTCCCGCATTCGTCCATGCCACTGGCAGCCTTTCATACTTATCCCGCTCATTCGATGCTGGCCTACTATATTAATTTTTGATTTTATTTTATAGCATTATCTCTTTTTACATCTTAAAATATAAAATCAAGCAGCTTAATTAGAAATATTCTCTTTTAACAAATTCACCAGTCCCCAACAAAACTGGAACAGATCAGCCTCATGCCGAAACACTATTAAAGATGACACCACTGTATATATCAAGACTCCTGAGGCAGTCATGCAGGTGCCGAAACATTGTACCGTGTCGAGTCAACGTAAACAAACACCTATAATTTCATTTCGGAGTCCCGAGTCTGTTTTTTTGAAGTGACTGATCCAGTTCCCACTCCTTGTTCTATGTCATGGTTACTGGCAACAGATTGTTGAACTAAATCTCAAAATGAGAGCCAGATGCGCACGGATCTCTCCTTCCGATGTCTCAGCGACATCTCCTTCATACATATCAAACTAGTTCCATTAAGACCCTGAAACAGTCTGTCTAATTAAAATATGATGTAAGGAACTCCACAGTGCACTCCAAGAATAATTCCATAATGGATGTTAGCATTGTGGACACAACGCAAGAAAGCACAAGACATATGTCAGTTCACAGTTAAGAAAGGCTCACCCTCCCCCCCCCCCCCCCCCCCCATTCTTTCTGAAAAAATGGTTACAAAAAGAGAGATCCTCCCTAACTTTCTGCTCCCATCTAAGTGGCAGAAACCAAGTCTCTTACATCTTGCATGGCTTCATAATATACCCCATGTGCTTCTGGAAGGGAAAGGGGACTTGATATACCACCTTTCTGTGGTATTTTGCAACTACATTCAAAGTGGTTTACATATATACAGGTACTTATTTTGTATCTGGGGCAATGGAGGGTTAAGTGACTTGCCCACAGTCACAAGGAGCTGCAGTGGGAATCGAACCCAGTTCCCCAGGATCAAAGGCCGCTGCACTAACCACTAGGCTACTCCTTCACAGGGAGGTTGGGAAGGGAGCAATGAGACAGGCGAAGGGGGTCAGAGAATTGAAAAAGAAGCCCGAATTTCACTGGCATAGATGCAGCAACATCCAATACAAAGCACCAACTAACACTGCTTTTCTTGGCTTTGACTTTTGGCACAGTGTTGGCTCCCTTCAAAGATGCCTCATTCTGGCCATAGGAACCAGCTCTGTAGGTACTTGAGCACTCCCAATTTTGAACAAACTGCTTGAGTTTGTCCATGGAGGGGTAATTTCCATTGGGTTTAGCACCCCCAATGAAAATGTGGCTCCTATGATACTGGCAGCAAACGTCTCCATGACACGATGCAAAGCAGGACCCTTTTCTGAAGGGGCTCAGAGCCGGGCCTGCAGAAATCCTTCCAGGACTCCAGTTGAGCGAGTTAGTTATGTCATTTGTATTCCATCTATCCCTAGGCGGATTCCAACTTAAAACACATACAAAACATCAAATCACAGTAAAAGAATAAAGCATAAAAGTATAACAACAATATAAAAATAAAAGAAATGATCAAGCTGAAAACATACTAATACAACACCATGGCTGAAAAGACCAAAACCTGCTCAAGGAGGACCCGGTTTAGCTATTTCTAGTCTTGCTTGATGATAATTACAATCGCTTTATTTCAGCATGTGTTCCAACTGCCACTACTGCCCCGATACCCTAAGCTGCTGCTTCTGCCAGGATGAGGTTTCTCCCCCCACCCCCACCCACCATTCTCTTGCCTGCCTCCCCCCGTTCAGCGAGTACAAGTCCTACCGTAACAATAAAATGCCAGCGCAGGGGAATGAGAGAAAAGGGAACGAAAAGGAAACGCACATTCGACCAAGCCAGCCTCCAGCAGCGTGAGAAATTTTAAACACACATAACTCCTTGAAACGGCAGGAAGAGAGAAACAGCCTGGCCGGATGACAATCTCAGTACTGCCAGAGTCCAGAGAATGACTACAGTACAGCTGTCAAATGGAAGGGGGGGGGGGGAGCCAAGAGACACACCATATCTCTGAGCCAACACTCAGTTAATGACGACCATTCACTGCTTTAAGAAAGGGAAGGGGGCAAGCGTGTGTTCTGAAATCACCAAAAAGCAGTGGACCGAAGTAAGGAGCTCATATAATAACTTTGCACAGGTTATCAGTATTCTAGCTACCATACGAGTCTCGGAGAACTGAAAGGAGGGGAAGGCGGATGCGGGGAACAGAATCCTGGAGGAGGCAACCGAGACAGGAAACAGTAACGGAACTCAAACCAAGACCAGGACAAATGATTAGAACCGTATGGCCCATCTCATCTCTGGCTTTTCCCCTCACTTCTCTACAGCTAATGCTTCTCTGTCTCTATCCTGGGTGTTCCTCAGTGTTGTTACTATTTTAGCCTCGGATGCCCCCCCAGTCTACTCACCACCCTTTCTGTCAAGAATGCCTGAGGAAATCCAGACAGGAATTGAGGAGTCTAGTAGTTTAAATGGCCGGGTTGAGAGCCAGAGAGGCTGGGGTTCAAATCCTGCCAAGTCACCCTCTGTTTCCTCAGGTACAAATTTGGGCCTCAAGTCACTAACTAGGCCCCATGAACGGCGGGTTGAGAGCCAGAGGCCGGGGTTCAAATCCCGCCAATTCTCGGCACTTTGGATAAGTCACTTCACCCTCTGTTTCCTCAGGTACAAATTTGGGCCTCAAGTCACTAACTAGGCCCCATGATACTTAAGCTATTCAACATGCATGAAATTGAATTAACACATGTTAGTAAATGAGGCTCGTAGATTGTCAGCCCTCTGGGGACAGGGAAATACCTGCTACACCTGAATGTAACTCCCCTTGCACTATCAACGAAAAGGCATCAGCTAAATCCAAATAATTAAATATCAACCGAGGTCTTTAGCCCTGCACCAGGCATGAAACAGGGTACACTGGGATATCTGCCTAAGTCCATCTTGGCCAAAATGTATCTGTTTAACTTGAGGAGGGGTCCACATTTATCCAGAAAGCAATAATCCATATAAGTGAAAGCAGATAGCCAGATAGCATTAGGACTGCTATAACATGTCTGTATAGGATATTCAGTGCCTTGACTTTTATAGCTGAAAATACACATAAAAGATGTCTACATAACTTACACAGATATGGAAATGGGGTGACCGTCCCTCTGCCTTTCTATGGATTTTGTACAAATTAGGTCACCTTTTAAACACAGAAATCCCCACATAGATGTTAGCAAGAAACCAGACATGATAGAAAGGGATTTCAGCCTTGCTTCTTAACAAATCTTGAGGAAACTAGTGAACAAGATTTTAGTCGGGAGGTACAGCAATATGGGCATGATGCCACGCAATGAACTGGTAAATGCCAGCCACCTCTGGTGTGGGCAAGCTGCCCGAGTGCTAGAGATCACATCAGCATACACAAAAGGCAGGGCCTAGCATCAAGAACAGGAAAAAGAAATGTTACCCACACATTTTTACCACAGGAGGAGCCTGTGCCGCCCAAAAACAGGTGAAGCCAGTTTGGGTCTGCCGGGTATGCGTAAAGATGGCAAGAAGAAGCGTGACAGTCTCCAGCCAGGGCTGCCGAGAGACTTGACCGGGCCCGAGGCAGAGCCGCTTCCGCCCCCCCCCCCCCCCCCCCCCCCCGATTGCTGCTACTGCCTAAATACCTTGGCTGGCGGGGATCCCGAGGCCCCACCAGCAGAAGACGTCCTCCTCCAGCACCGACTGCCCGCCCCAACCGAGAGGAAAAGCAGCCGCTCAGCAACGGGCAGAAGAGCAGCGTTGAATGAAGCTCCGGGTCCTCGGCACCGGACTTTTCTCTCTCCTGCTCCTGTCGAGACGCGATCACTCAGGTCCCGTCAGAAGCAGGAGAGAGAGACCTCGGCGCTGGGCCCCCCTTAAAGGCCCAGGCCTTTGATTTTGCAACGTGCCTATTGCAGAAAATAACTGGACACAGAAGAGCTGATGCCTCAGAATTTATACCCCACATTTTCCCAAACATGTTTGGTTCAATGTGGCTTACAATTTTAGTAAGTACAGGTGGAAAATTAAATTTTGAGGGGATGGAGGAGGAAGTGTAGAAACAAGTGAATTACATTTTAACAGAGTGTTAGTGAATTGCGTCTTTAGAGACTAGGCATAAATGCCGGACCAGGCAACGCGGATCGACCTCTACCCACTTGTGAGAATATTGGAGCCTGTTTTTCCTCAGAGAATTGTTGTTTCACAAAATAAGGACAACCCCCCACTAGGTGCCACAACACTTTATATCATTCTTTTCACCAGGAATGGAGCATGAAACCTTCGGCTTCGTTCATCTTAAGGCATGAACCAGCGATTCAAAATGTGGCTGAAATGAAGCAGGATTCACAGCTGACAAAAGACCAGCTGACCCATTCACCCCGACTAGTCATAAGTACATAAGTAATGCCACAATGGGAAAAGACCAAGGGTCCATCGAGCCCAGCATCTTGTCCACGACAGCGGCCAATCCAGGCCAAGGGCACCTGACAAGCTTCCCAAACGTACAAACATTCTATACATGTTATTCCTGGGATTTTGGATTTTTCCAAGTCCGTTTCCAATGCTGCAGCTAAGGATACCTCCTAGCTATGAACCGTACAGGCCCGACCTCATGCAAGTTATCGCTCCATCTCAGGCGCATGAACATACGAGATCCCAACCTCATCCTCCCCTCCCTACTGCATCCGTCCCAGATGTACTTCAATTCTGGCACAGTAAAATCGTCAACCGCTTTCTTCCTGCCAAAAATACTGGATTCTTTTTCACAACAAAAGTGGCCAGTGCTACTCCACAGCAGTCCCGCCCTGGTAAGAACACTTTGGCCTACATTCACTGAGCACCGAAGCCACTTAGCAGAGAGGGGTATCGCAAACAGCCGTTCCGATAAACAGGAGAAAGTAGACCTGCTGAGAAATCATCCTGGGAAACTTGTTCTCCCGCCCACAAGGCAATCTAGCAGCCAAGCTGTAAGCATCATGCAAAATGGGTTAACAGATGTCACACGCTAAAACCTCTTATACCATAAGAGTGCACCACGGAGACAACTGGTTCCGCCAACCCAAACTGCTTCGTACTACTCTCAAAGGCCCACATTGCCAGGCCGAGCGTTAGATTCATTCCGAAATTGGACTGTCTTAAAAATAAAATGTTTCGTGCTCGGGGCTAATGAGGTTCCATTTAACACAGAACCAAATGTACTTAAGATATACAGAGCAAAGATGATTAGTCATAAAAATTCCAATCAAAAGTGTTATGCTCCCCCCCCCCCCTCCCCACTAACCCCTGCTGCGATACACCAGAGACGCACTGGACCCCCACCGGAGCCCATCGCAAAGCGAACGGTTAACGAACAGCAGTACAACAAACACATGGGGAAACAGACTGTAGCAAGGAACATTTAGCAGATTGTTAAAAAATTCACTGTCCCTCTCAGCAAGCATATAAACACATGGGCAAGAGCGTATGACTAAGATTCCAGTAACGAAAGCCATTTGCATAAATTTCTGCATGTTCGGAAAAGCAAGGCTCAGACCTTCCTGCTCGAAGGGGAGATAACCTGTCCCTGGGGAGAAGCCACCAGCCCTGTGGTACTTTTAGTCATGGCATATCAGAATGTTTATCATCAAGAGATAGCGGCAGGCGGAGGGAGCAATTACGAGGGTAATTCTCGAACTGCGTGCAGGTTACCAGTCCCTATGCTGGTAAATGTACACTCGGGGGCTATTTCCGTACTGAATTTTCAGTGCAACAAAATCATTCTAACAGATGCAAGACACCAAAATGGAGGTGGAGAACCAGCCTAGGGATCAGCGCAGCAGGTTTTGATCCTGGTGATCTGGGTTCGATTCCCAACTGGTACAAGCTTAGACTGTGAGACCTCTAGAGCAGAGACAGAGCCAGCGTATAACGTGTACAGTGCTGTGTATGTCTAGTAGTGCTATAGAAATGATAAATAGTAGTAGTAGTCTTTGGGATTCCGGAATCTTGCTACTCCTTGGGATTCTACACGGAATCTTGCTACTCTTTGGGATTCCGGAATCTTGCTACTCTTTGTCCTTTTCCCTTATTTGTCCTTTTTGTCTGTCCTAATTAGATTGTAAGCTCTGTCGAGCAGGGACTGTCTCTTCATGTTCAAGTGTACAGCACTGTGTACATCTAGTAGCGCTATAGAAACGATACGCAGTAGCAGTAGAAATGGGAGATCCATGCAAAAGCACACTTACACGTCCATTTATAGATCAGCGCACAAGTGTTTCACACGGATCTGCAAAGGGGGTATGGCACTAGGCGGGTCAGGGGTGTTCCCTTAAAATGCACACAGTATTATAGAATTTACACCTGGTTTCAGTGAGTGTAACTTCTCACGTCGATCCCAGAACGCCAGCTATAGAATACCATTCAGTGCCAATGTTTGAGTTCATTTCTAGAATTTTCCTCTTAATGCAAAGCAACTAAACAGCTATACTGCATGGGTGCTCATATGCATGGGGAGAGTTGCATGCATGTCACCTCTGTTATATGCAAATCTCTCTCATGCATATTCATTAGGGATATCTATTTTATTTTTGTTACATTTGTACCCCGCGCTTTCCCACTCATGGCAGGCTCAATGCGGCTTACATGGGGCAATGGAGGGTTAAGTGACTTGCCCAGAGTCACAAGGAGCTGCCTGTGCCTGAAGTGGGAATCGAACTCAGTTCCCCAGGACCAGAGTCCTCCACCCTAACCACTAGGCCACTAGAAAAACCCAACTGGCCTGTGGACCTCTAGGACAGGTTTGAATACTCCTGGAATAGGTTCTAACTACGTGGCATCCGGTACATAAAAGGAGCCCCCCAACCCCCCCCCCCCCATTACAGAACTGCCCCCTATATGACCATGCAAAAGCAAGCCACTTCATCTCTCTAGGCCCAAACTGCTTTCAGCTCCTCAGGGAAGGGACCCTGAACTTCCGGGGATGACTATGTTAAGGGCCAAATAAAGAGAGGTCACATTGTCATTACGATGGCCAAAGAAGCCAGGCAGCACCGGTTGGGGAGATTCTGCAGCTCCCTGAAGCAGTCGATCGGGTACAGCGTGTATAGCAGTCCATTACGAAGCTGATACCTCACAAGAGGAAGCAAGATGCTCTCCAGAATCGGGACAGAAAATTCTTATGGTACCAGCCCCCAACTACTATAACATATGTGAACAGGAAGGGACAGCAAGCGAGGGCAGACGAAAACCAAAATACCACCTTTCCCCAGTCTGCCCAACTGAGATTTGTCTGTTTTGATGGGTGGAATGTAAACCAATTGTTTGTTTGTCCTTGAGGTAGTCTAAATCCCTGGTTAATTACTGCACAGGTATTAATTTGCTTCTTTCACACACAGCAGAAAAATTACAAAATATGTAGAACATGAAAACAATTCCCAAAACTCCAACCGTCCTATCGCTAGTCCAAAACATCTTTACAAAAACAGATTTGAAATTTCTTTGGGAACAATAAGCAATTCCTCTTACATAGTAACATAGTAGATGACGGCAGAAAAAGACCTGCACGGTCCATCCAGTCTGCCCAAGAAGATAAATTCATATGTGCTACTTTTTTTATTTGTACTGTCCTCTTCAGTGCACAGACCGTATAAGTCTGCCCAGCACTATTCCCGCCTCCCTACCACCAGCCCCGCCTCCCGATCTTGACTAAGCTCCTGAGGATCCATTCCTTCAGCACAGGATTCCTTTATGCTTATCCCACGCATGTTTGAATTCCGTTACCGTGAAGGTGAAGCGCTCCAGCAAACCAATGCCCGATAACTACAAGTTCTCTTCCAAGTAGATGACAAGTGAATTTCAGATAAAGAACAGAGTGGAGGAGTGGCCTAGTGGTTAGAGCACCGGTCTTGCAATCCAGAGGTGGCCAGTTCAAATCCCGCTGCTGCTCCTTGTGATCTTGGGCAAGTCACTTAACCCTCCATTGCCTCAGGTACAAACTTAGATTGTGAGCCCTCCTGGGACAGAGAAACAGAAGCCTGCCCTTGCAGATCAGCAGTGCGGCCGCGCAGGCTTCTGTTTCTGTGAGTCTGACGTCCTGCACGTACATGCAGGACGTCAGACTCACAGAAGCCTGCGCGGCCGTGTTGCTGATCTGTAAGGGCAGGCTTCTACATGGAATGCTCCTAATGGAGGAGTAGCCTAGTGGTTAGTGCAGTGGAACATGGAATGTTGCTACTATTGGAGATTCTACACGGAATGTTGCTGAGTGGAGGAGTGGCCTAGTGGTTAGAGCACAGGTCTTGCAATCCAGAGGTGGCCGGTTCAAATCCCACCACTGCTGCTCCTTGTGATCTTGGGCAAGTCACTTAACCCTCCATTGCCTCAGGTACAAACTTAGATTGTGAGCCCTCCTGGGACAGAGAAATATCCAGAGTACCTGAATGTAACTCACCTTGAGCTACTACTGAAAAAGGTGTGAGCAGAATCAAACTAACTAAAATAAATACATTTCACCCCCTATTGCAAGCTCCCCAAATCTTTAGCAGACTTCTCAACCCTCTGCTTGCTACACACGTCTCAAACATGCCAAAAATCTGTCACGTGTAGACCTCCATCACAGGCCTCGCCAACCTCAATTTTGATTCTTACAAGACCAATACTGAAGCCAACAGCAAAGCCCCCCCCCCCCCAACAGTACAGGGACAGGGCAAAACATTATATAACTCCTCCCTCTATACAACATGATGAAGGAACAGCACCCCGTACCAATAATTCTTTATCTTAGGAACGGTGGAAATGGGGGGGGGGAGGGAAGGGCCTCAGGCAGACTTCAGTCTACACAACTCATCAATAAAGGTGGTGGATGAACCAAATGAAACCAGGAACAAAAAATATTGGCTCCCTTGTACCTTACCCGGGGCCTTCGTTTGAACAAACAGGTTACAAATTACTACTACTATTTAGCATTTCTATAGCGCTACAAGGCGTACGCAGCGCTGCACAAAGAGCTTACAATCTAATAGACAAAAAATAAAGTAAGCAAATCAAATCAATTAATGTGTACAGGAAGGAGGAGAGGAGGGTAGGTGGAGGCGAGTGGTTACGAGTCAAAAGCAATGTTAAAGAGGTGGGCTTTCAGTCTAGATTTAAAGCCAAATTAAGCCAAATAACATTTCAAAAAAGTAATTTTGTTTCCTTACCGGCTTCTCCTAAAAACAAATGATACTAGGACACCATCTCCACTACCCCCCCGGCCTTGGAGAAATCAAATGATTGAGAATTCAACTTTGGCATGTGACCTCTTACTTTGAAACATTCGCACGTGCTTACGCGGTACAGCGCTACATCCCGGAACAACTTACCTAAGGAGGCGCCGAGGGCGAGCCAAACCTCCTCGATAAGTCTAACATTTTGAGGGCAAATCTAAAGCAGTGGGGTCTAGAAAGGAAAGTAGAGGGATGCCCACAACTTCTAGCAGTCTATAAATTACCATAATACTCAAACGTAAACCCATCCAAATATAAACGGAGGTAACATTTTTCTCCTAAAAGGGGGGAAAAATGTTAACTTGACTATAAACCAAGGGGTTATGTTCAAGTAGTCTTTTCCTTCATCCCTCCGTCATGGTGTCAAGAATTCCTCCCCTCCCTTTTCCCCACCCCCCCCAAACAGAGAAAGCCCCCTCCTGACACACCCATAGGCCGACCAACCCACCCACCCTCTCCTACGGCATCCTGCCAGTAGTGGCTCCAATCCCAAAATGGCCGACGAGCTTGCCGCTGGAAGTCACGGCAGCCATTTTCAATGAGAAAGACAGCATGGGCAGATGAAACAGTAGACCTGGGGGGGGGGGGGCGGGCCTATGGGTGTGTCGGGAGGAGGCACTCTTTCCGTTCGGGAGGAGTGGTGTGGTGGTAGAGGAGGTACACCATGGGGGAGGGGGAAAGTAGAGGAGTGCCAGCAGACTCGAGTATAAACCAAGATTTAAATTTGGGCCCTTTTTTTGACCAAAATAAATCTCGGTTTACACTCCAGTATATACAGTATATGTAAATGTGGGTCCTGGCAAAGCTCTGCCCAGAATCTGCCATGCGAACCTTAAAATAAGCACATATTTACAGCATAGTGCTTAGGTTGTATTTTGGCCTATACATTTACACACACATATGCATTGATCCCATTATCTTAATCATTTCAATGTACAAATGTTACTGCCCACTTTTATTGAATTACCCCCATCATGCAAACATTACAAAGGGTGGAGGAGACCTTTCATTTCTGAGATTCACAGCCATCTTGCTGCTTCTCTCAGCGGGTGCCATGATGTATCCCAAGATGCACCTCTCTCAGCAGCATCATAGCCGCTGCAGGGCTCTCCCAGAGAGCACTGCCAATACACACAAGCCCTTCCCCATCCGAGAGGGCATTTCACGGCCAGTTCCACAAAAGGGTCCATCTGAACTGAACAGGCCAGGAAAGCGCCAGATAGACAACACCAGCAGAGCGCTGCGGCCTTGGCTTTTACAGAACCAAAAATGACAATTCTCGGGGGAGGGGCAAGAAAACAACTTCCAAAGTATTTTTACTGTAGAGACATTAGAAAAACCAGGAGGCGTGTCAACAATAAGATACCTAGACTTTGCAATTAAGGACACTCACAGCAGGCCTTCTCAACCCAGTCCTCAGGGCATATCAAGTCCCATTGGGGTTTTCTGGATATCCACAGTGAATATTACATGAGATCGACTGGCATGCCCTTCCTCCTCAGCATGCCTCATGATGGAGATCCTGAAAACCCGATGTTGTGCCCTGAGGACTGGGTTAAGAAGCCCTGATTTCGAGGTTAGTTCTATCTGGAGACTGCCACGTGGAGCCTCATCTATAAAAGAATGTTCCCTTCAAGAATTACTAGCAAAATCGGAGCCTACACATTTGCAACTTAGTGATTTCACCTCACAGACACCTGGTTAAAAATCACACGAACACTGTAGTATTCCAGGATTTACGCCTCACCCGCACTCTGCCCAGATTCTGCCCATGCCCACATCTACAAACACCACGCCAATTTATGGACTAGAGTGTCACAGGAATACGGGCACCAACGGGGGTATCTGTACACTTCAATTAGGAGCCAGTACGTCCGTCACTTACTTTGGCATCTTACTTACAGGATTACCCCCACGCTGTTTTTTCCGCCCCTTTAAAAGCCGACAAATATTTGCCAGGTTTCAAGTCTAACGCTGAAGAACATAACAGAACCCTGGTCCTCTTCACAGAAGGTGTCCATCATACCGTATAGAAAAACATCCTCCCCACCCACCCCCAAATCCCAACCCCCTGAAGTGTCATGGAGAAGGCCCGTCCTGCCCCCAGACCAGCTCCGCAGGGCACAGAGTGTGGCCGGGATGTCCAAAATACATGGAAAAAAGTGGATACCCATTAAAAAAAAAAAAAAAACATTTAGGTGCCAAGATAAATTATTGTCCTTTATTTTCTAATAGAATTTTCTTTTTCACGTTCTCCCCATCAGCCTCTATCATCCCTCCCTCCTTTCCCCACCTAACCTCACTGACTGTTTCCTGTTGTACATGGCAGAGGACCGCACCACAGTCAGGAAATAAACTAATAACACCATCGTCTCTTCCTATTCCTCCCCCCTCTGTGTCTAAAAGGTAATCTGGAAGTCTGTGCTAAACAGCTCTAAATCTCATGTTTAAAAAAAATTACAAAAAAGATAATTACTGGCATAGAGGCCAGTAAGACGCAACGAATGCAGAGAACCAGGTAACCAAACACCCACCAAAATGTTGCTCAGGCTAATACAGTCTGTTCGTATATGATACTCCGAAATTATCTGGCACAGAGGTGGGTATGGAAGTTAAATCAAGACCCCAGAAGGGGCTCTCCAAAGCAGATAGTCATACAGAGAAAAATACATAAACACATATCTCTAACACTTCCGCAGAAACTTCAAAACTTCTGAAAACACGTCAGCTTTACACGTGTTCGTATTTAACACACCATCAACATACGTGAGCAAACAGGATGCAGGGAACATGAGGGTAGTGGAAATAAACAATGGGACCTTTTCAATGTCCCAGCCCCATAGAGCTTACAATCTATGCATAGACAATGGAGAAGCCAGACCACGGGGTTCGGCCGTCCGGTACCAATGGCCCCTAAGCACTCTGTTCCCCTCAAGAAATGGGGATAAGGGAAACCAATTTTGCATGCCCCCTCCCACCATATATCTATACATAAGAATGCCAAGAGGGGTAACTTGCAGACTGTCTCAGCCTATCGCTCATGGGAACCTGTTAATCAACCCTACTAGGATCTAGTAGACCTGTGGTCACAGAGAGAAATTGATTCTCTGTTGTCTACGATACCTGACACTTCAAGGAAATCAGAAATACCCACATATTTATTTGTTACATTTGTATGCCACATTTTCCCACCTATTTGCAGGTATCCCGGCCCATACTCCCATCACACACTTTCTTAATAAAGTCCTCTCAGACTTTGTGTGTCTCAATCCTTTGAGGTCATGTGACTTAGACTGAGGGGGGGGGGGAGGGGGGAACCCACGGATCACAGCTGGCAGAACAAAACTGACGGAAAGCCGTCCAAGTACAGTTTTAGGGCACCACGCGTAAATCCAAAATAACTAGGATGATGGTACGGAGGTCGTACCGTCATCCAGCCATTATCACATCCTTTAGGATCGGTCATCCCCATGTTCTTCATTTGAGATCTACACATGCCTGGTATACAAAAGCAAACAGATAAAGACACACAAACAAACACACACACCACACATTACATTTACGATGCTTTCTCCAGGTAAGAATTAAAGAAACACCGGGGATGCGCACCACATGCATGAAACAGAAGGCACATATATTTATTTCATTTTTGTCAACTACTTAGGTTTCAGTCACGTTTGAACATTCGAGAATGTGTGAAACGAGCAACAGAGCAGCCTCGGAAGCCGGTCTGTTATTGTCAGCTCTGCCAGCGGCACAACACCGGACAGGAGGTCAGAACCAGCTGTCTGCATCCCCAAAATGATATGAGCCTTTGGAGGGGTCCAGGACTGAACAGCCCTCCCCCCACCCCCCACACACACAGCTGCCAGGGTTGGAGCCACCTCCACAGCCCAGCAGTGCATGGGTAAGTGGCAGGTGCTCCGTGTACCTGGGTTTAGCCTAAACCCACAGATTTTTGTGGATAGAGAAGCCAGGGAGGAGGAGGAGGAGGAGGAGGAACACAGCCATCCAAAAGAATTCAGAGCACCAACACCAAGAATGGAACTCTGCTTATCAACTTATTCACCTTTCCAAGGTGGAAAAAAAAAATACACACACGCATTTTCAAAATGTGGAAGCACAACTATCCACTAGTATTTTCAACTGCAGGGGGGGGGTCCTTTAAAAGTAAATAATGTTGAAAATCTGGGGGGAAAATGTGACACTAAATAGAAATCAGTGAAAAACTGTAGATCCAGCCACTTGGATGCGTCATTTCTTAGCAGGCTCCGTAGCCGTCACAAACGGATGGCGTTGGATTCAAACAGCTCTCGGCCACCAAGCTCAGGCCACACATTTCAAAAAGGGTGGGCCACGTCTGAAGAAAGGGCCCGGGGGGGTCTAGATAGTTTCACCGTAGGGCAGTGAGCTCCGTCAGAGCCTGCTGGGGAATGGACAAATGCTAGGATCTGTATTACTTTACATGACACTTACAACCCACACATACCATGAAAGTTTAGTGTGGCTCACAGAACGAAGAACCTGGAACACCTCCAAGAATGATTATACAAATTAATAAAACAATGGAGAACTAGAAATATATATATACTAATAAGACCAAAAAAGGCAGTTGGAAAACGGATCCAACAGGCTTAGAAAATGCATATTTTAATGTGTACATGAGAACAGGGTTCTTGGGGGGGGGGGGGGAGGTCCCCATTTTAACTATTAGGCCCAAGTCATCTTCGCTGTCAGGGGGAAAGGGTTAACACCGCACTATGCCAGCCTCCCATCTCATAATCCCAAAATAAAACCCCATCTGGCCCCCTTACCTAGATATCAAAAAGATGTCATGGGAAATTAAATTATAAATACAACAATTTTAGCCCCCCCCCCCCCCTGTCTCCGCATAACCCTTTCCCACAGGCGGGCGTCTATATCTTTTGAAGCACCCAGTCAAAAAACTAACATGTAAACAGATTGAGTCACTGTAATGCGTGCATGATACACAGGGCATGTTAAGCTATGTGACACTTGAAAATGCTGTCACTGGGCTCCTGAGATAATCAAAGCAAGGAACAGAATCCTCAGGTAAGCTGCAGGGACAAACGGGGGAATGGGAACTCCTTCCACCCCCACCCACCCCAACCCCCTTTCTGACAGCCACCATGGCCCACATGCAGAGAAGAGACAGCATTTTCAGTAGCTGATCTCTCCTCTCACCTCGAGATTTGTTTTCTTCTCAGAAACGCACAGCCACAATTCTTGCCACCCAGCAGAATCATTCACGAAACCCACGCACCCATCACCGCCAATCAAGCCCGCAGCAAAAGTCATTTATCAAAGAAGTCGAGGTGGGGAGGGGGTAGAGGTGTTTACCACCCCAGAAAAAAGCAGTGAATAACATTCAGCTATCATAAATGTTTTGTTTATGGAATAAGATTCCCCCACCCCCCCATTGCTCTTTGGCAAAGGTCCCAGGCAGTCAACACACTTTGGCCTCTGATGTAAACACAGTCAGAAAAGCTTTCAGATTGTGATAAAGGCAAAAGGGCTGAGGAGGGGGGGGGGGAAGAGTGCGACTAGCAGCAGATGAGGGGGGACAGGTGCCAAGTCACCCCCCTCCCACTCCCCCCAGGTGCCGCCCCACCCCCTTCACTAACAGGAAAAAAAAAACAGGAGATCGGGCAACTCTCCCCCCTCTCATGATAAATGCCATTTCCGAACGAAAAGTAGCCATTTGGTTTTCTCTCGTCTCCCCCCCCCCCCCCAAATCCTATTTTATGTTACCCTTCCTTCCTTAACACACATCTAGAGCTATGCCATTTAAACGATGGGGGGGGGGGGGTGTCTCAATGTCAATACAAGAACAGCAATCAATACTTCCCCCCCCCCCCCCACAAACAGCTTTACCATGTTGTCATTTTCAGCTCCATGTGTTAAACTCAATAGCAAAGACCCCCCCCCCCCCAATGTCACAGCGATCGCCACTGCCTGTCATTAAAATGCCACTGAAACATGATCTAGCCAGGGCTTACCAGCAGGTCCAAATGCTTAGGAGGGACCCTCCTCCGATCGGGGCCTTGAGCTCGTCCTCCCCGGGGGATCCGATCACTCGCTCCCGCCAGATCGCCCCTTTTTTCCCATTCCTTCCTGCCTTTGCTACAATGTAACTCTAATCCGAGCCCCTGGAAAAGATACAACGTAGCCAACGCCGGCGCAGCCAAGCCCGCTGGCGGGGAGGCGGGGCGGCGGCAGAGCGACAGACGGGCGACCAATGACAAAGCGCGCTGCTGGGCGGGGGAGGTGGCGGCGGAGGCTGCTCCGGCGGCACAGGACCTGCGAGGGGCGGGGCCGGGCGGCCTCTTCATTCCACCTCCTCCCTCCACCGCCGCCCCCGCCACCCCGTTCGGCTGCGGCGCGTCGCCGTGTGGATCCCTCCGCCTGGGATGATGCGGCTGCTTTGGATTCTGGAGGAGGAGGAGGAAAGGTCCCGGCTGATTCTTAAAGGGGCCGCGGCCAGGCTTCCTGACGAGGGGTGGGGCCAGCAGAGACAGGCCACAAGCCTTCTGCCATACGTTTGCTTGTAATTTCTTAAATGGCTCGCCCGCCGAACCTCTTCCACTAGCCTTGATGCCTAAGCTGACTTGCACTTGCAGATTCAACTACAAGTCCATACATGCACTTGAATAAAACCAGGACTGGATCGGCCTGTCTTGCAAACGCTTTGGCAACGCTAGGCTCCTAAGGCGGAGCCAGTCCGACTTGTAGTTCCTGCTCTTATTACAGAACTCATACAACAGGCCCCTGGATCCAGGGTTTGTTAAAGCCAGGACTGGCAAAGCCATGTAATGTTGGGGTTACCATATAAGGAGGAGAGATTGAGCCAGTCTGGGTTTTACTTCCAGTGCTTTCAATGGAAGCAAAACCCGGACTGGATCAATCCGCCCTCCTTTTTCTGGAGCCATATGGTAACCCTATACAGTAATGTTATACATTAGCGTTTCCCAAATCCAGTCCTGGAGTACCTCTTACCAGTCAGGTTTTCTGGATATCCATAATGAATATGCATGAACTTCGTTTGCATACACTGCCTCCATTATAGGCAAACTCTCTTTTATGCCTGACTGACTGGCATGGGGTACTCCAGGACCGGACTTGAGAAATGCAGAACTGCCAAATGACCCATTTCTAGGAGGAAGCTTTGAGGCCAGTTTCATCCCCCTCCCCTCCCCCCGCAGCCTGATGGATTCTGATATCTGCAACCCTAATTCGAAAAGTGACCCAGTGGTTAGAGCAGTGGGCTGAGAGCTAGGGAAGCCAGCATTCACATCCTGTTTGTGTCACTGACACAGTGTGACCTTGGGCAAGTCACTTACAGAGTGGCACGCTGATCAGGAACTACCACCGGCCAAAGGCGGTCACTGGCGCTAGTTCTAGCTCTGGCGTGAGCCATTTGCCATGCCAAGGAAAATAGCTAGATATTTTACAGCACGGCGGCGCTAACCCAGCAGTGCCACGTGCTACCCGGTTACCGCTGGGTTAGCACAGGAGCCCTTAATGCCACCTCTGTGGTGTTAAGGGGGAAAGAGAAATGGGACTTGAACTTGATATACCGCCTTTCTGAGGTTTTTGCAACTACATTCAAAGCGGTTTACATATATTCAGTTACTTATTTTGTACCAGGGGCAATGGAGGGTTAAGTGACTTGCCCAGAGTCAGAAGGAGCTGCAGTGGGAATCGAACCCAGTTACCCAGGATCAAAGTCCACTGCACTAACCACTAGGCTACTTCTCCACTAACAACATTCCATGTGGAACCTCAAATAGTAGCAACATTCCATGTAGAATCTCAAATAGGCTGGGATTCCGGAATCTTGCTATTCTTTGGGGTTCTACCTGGAATGTTGCTACTCTTTGAGATTGTGCATGGAATCCCTGTTAATGGGACTTGATATACTGCCTTTCTGTGGCTTTTTTGCAACTACATTCAAAACGCTTTACATATATTCAGGTACTTATTTTGTACCAGGGGCAATGGAGGGTTAAGTGACTTGCCCAGAGTGACAAGGAGCTGCAGTGGGAATCGAACCCAGTTCCCCAGGATCAAGGTCTACTGCACTAACCACTCCTCCCCCCACACACATGGCCATGGGGTAAATAAAATCTTACTGCATGGCCATTCCATTTTTTTGGCCTTTTTATCCACTACAGTAAAAAAGCCGCAGCTTGTTAAAAGGACCCCTTTATTCCTCATTGTCTTAGGTAACTACGTAGCATGTAAGCTCTTTGGGCTGGGGGGTATCTACCTGAATGCTTGGGTTTTTTTTTGTTTTTGTAATTCATTCATTATGACACTTGTATCCAGCATTATCATAAACAGGTTCAATGTGGCTTACAATCCAGACAATTTAGTACGTACATATTATAGTTATAAATCTTCTATATATGGCCGTATGAAAGTTTACAAAAATTAGTTTATAAATTATTTTACAAGATTGCATTGTGTAGTAAACATCATATTATAAGCAGTTATACAGGATAAAGTCTGAAACAGCATTTTGCAGAAAAGTGTTTATTCCTATCTTCCATTATCTTGTCACCCAGCGTATACCGTGTACCACTATAAATATGATAAAGATTATAATCTAATTGACCACAGTGAAAGACAGGATGCTGAGCTCAGTGGACGTAAGGTTTGACACATTTTGAGGCTCAGAAAAAGATCCAAACGCAATGCAAAGCAGCAGATGGAATTTGTTTCTTCACAAAAACACCCAAATCGTTTTACAAAATTCATTTTTAAGCTGTTCTTCTATAAAGTTCATCTAAATCTCAAGGAAGCATGTTTTGGGTGGGACTAAGGCGGGCTTACAATTTGCATGTTTTTCTGCGATAACGGAACTTTGTAAAAACGTCCGGGGCAAACAAAAAAAATTGGATGTTTTTGGCTAAACCTGTTTCAATAATCACTGTGCCCAAAAGATGCCCAAACTGACCAGATGACCACTGAAGAGATAAAAGCATGACCCCCACCTTTAATCACCCGGTGGTCACTGACCCCCTACCCCCCCCCCCCCCCCCACAGAAGTGAACATGACAATCCATACCAGGCCATAGGAGCCAACCTTTCAAACGTATTGGGGTGCTAAGCCCAATGAAAAGAACTCCTCCCTGGACATATACAAGGAATTTTCTCAATATTGGGGGTGCTCAAGCACCCACAACACCGGCTCCTATGTACCAGGCTCTATGACAGGTTCAGATGTTTTAGCAGGTCCTGTTAGAGCAGCAAGCCGGTCCCTGGAGTAGACTAGTGGTCGGTGCTGCAGAGAAGGGGACCCAGGCCCATATACTATGCACTGTATTGTATTTACTTAATAGTTTATTGTAAGCCGCTTTGGGGCTGCAAAACTGTGACAAAAGGCGGGGTATAAATGGCCATAAATAAATAAATATCCCACTCTATCTAAATACTAAAGCTAACCACCTTTACCACATTCTCTGGCAACGAATTCCAGAGTTTAATTACACATTGAGTGAAGAAAAATTTTCTCTTCATATTAAATTTACTACTTTGTAGCTTCATCGCATGCCCCCTAGTCCTAGTATTTTTGGAAAGAGTAAACATAAGTACATAAGTAATGCCACACTGGGAAAAGACCAAGGGTCCATCGAGCCCAGCATCCCGTCCACGACAGCGGCCAATCCAGGCCAAGGGCACCTGGCGAGCTTCCCAAACGTACAAACATTCTATACATGTTATTCCCGGAATTGTGGATTTTTCCCAAGTCCATTTAGTAGGGGTTTATGGACTTGTCCTTTAGGAAACCGTCTAACCCCCTTTTAAACTCTGCCAAGCTAACTGCCTTCACTATGTTCTCTGGCAACGAATTCCAGAGTTTAATTACACGTTGAGTGAAGAAACATTTTCTCCGATTCATATTAAATTTACTACATTGTAGCTTCATCGCATGCCCCCTAGCCCTAGTCCTAGTATTTTTGGAAAGCGTGAACAGACGCTTCACATCTACCCATTCAACTCCACTCATTATTTTATAGACCTCTATCATATCTCCCCTCAGCCGCCTTTTCTCCAAGCTGAAGAGCCCTAGCTGCTTTAGCCTTTCCTCATAGGGAAGTCATCTCATCCCCTTTATCATTTTTGTCGCCCTTCTCTGCACCTTTTCTAATTCCACTATATCTTTTTTGAGATGTGGCGACCAGAATTGAACACAATATTCGAGGTGCGGTCACACCATGGAGTGATACAAAAGCATTATAACGTCCTCATTTTTGTTTTCCATTCCTTTCCTAATAATACCTAACATTCTATTTGCTTTCTTAGCCGCAGCAGCACACTGAGCAGAAGATTTCAACTTACTGATAGCAAATTATGTCACTTATTTTATTTGCAACCAAAGCCCAGACAGAATTTGAGCACGCTTGGGACACACACAGAGGATTGTGGTAGGGAGAGGGACAGCAGAATTCAAACAAGCCACCCTTCATCCTTCCAGAGCGGAGGAGAGATGAGGAGGGCAAAAGACAAAGAGCACATGACCCAGCGACACCGCAGGCCTTGGGGAAGTGGGTTGGAAGCAACAGGTGAGAACTTCCCAGAAACCAACCAGTTTGAAGAACACAGGGGCATAAGCACATGGCTGTTTGCATAGCTGCTTCAATGATTACAAAGCTGGAGTGGAGGAGTGGCCTAGTGGTTAGAGCACCAGTCTTGCAATCCAGAGGTGGCCAGTTCAAATCCCACTGCTGCTCCTTGTGACCTTGGGCAAGTCACTTAACCCTCCATTGCCTCAGGTACAAACTTAGATTGTGAGCCCTCCTAGGACAGAAAAATAACCAGAGTACCTGAATGTAACTCACCCTGAGAAACTACTGAAAAAGATGTCACTTAACCCTCCATTGCCTCAGGTACAAACTTAGATTATGAGCCCTCCTGGGACAGAGAAATATCCAGTGTACTTGAATGTAACTCACCTTGAGCTACTACTGAAAAAGGGGTGAGCAAAATCTACATAAATATCATGGGAGCAAGAAAGGTTTATGGGAGATGAGCTGGGTGTTGGATCTCATAAGCACATGTACTTAGGATGGTGGGGAACCACAGAAGATGACAAACCCTGATCTAGATAAGATGCAGCATCCTATGGCTGGGAGATAACCTTGGCCAGACCAACTGGGCAGATCAGACAGGCTGACTGTCTTTATCTGCCATTATCTACTGTGTCACACGGTTTAGATCTGCAGGCTTTGCTTCCTCCTGCGTCCTCAAATTTCCTTTTTCTTGTGAAATGCTCTATCACTTTTCCCTACCCATATCTGGCAATAACCTGCACAGCTGAAGCTCGCATGGGCTCCGGCTCCGCATACATTGAACATACTTATAAAATCTACGGGAATAGGCTCACTTGTGGGAATTGAGTTGATGGGCTGGAAAAATAATTGAGTCCTTGACAGTGTTTCATATTTCTGCACGCATCCATTTCGATTCATTTTCCTGCACATGTTTTGCGGTCTCAATTCCTCCGGTACTGCACAGGTGATAGGTAAGCCTGCCTGCCCTGCTCAGCCCACTGACTGGAGGAACCAAGGGTGAGAGGGTAAGTCTGTGGCCCTGTGCTCTTCGGATTCTCTGCCCAAAACCATCCCAACAAATGCCAAAATGGGATCATTTTTGTAAATGTATACTCATGGCATTATTTGTAGGCAGGGCCAGTCAAACGCAGTAAGTGGGGTAAGCACCGCAGGGGGGTGCCTGCCTTCCAGGGCGCCACTGCGGCACTGCACCGCCATACCGCGCTGCCCTTGAGGGTTTAAATCTTTTATTTACCTCCGTCCCAGCGGCCACGTCATCTCAAAGCCCTGCCCGTCTCTAGTCTTCCCTCCCTTCGTGAGTTTGTTCCCTCAGAGTCCCGCCTTCTGATGTCATTTCCTCTTTCCTCGAGGGCGGGACTCTGAGGGAACAAACTCATGAAAGGAGGAAAGGCTAGAGATGGGCAGGGCTTTGAAATGACGCGGCCGCTGGGACTGAGGTAAATTAAAAAAGACTTAAACCACGCAGGGTGGCAGGAAGAAAAAGGGGGATGTTGGGGGGAGCCGGAGAAGAGGGCGAGCAGGTGGCCATAAATGGGAGGGGGATGGGGCGAAGGAGAATCGCACTGGGCTGGAAAAGGGGGCAGGGAGGGAGAAGAGAGAAAGCAGATGCTAGACGGAGGGGGGGGAGGGCGCCAACTGATAGTCTGCAGGGGGGCACCAGAGACCCTAGGGCCGGCCCTGTTTGTAGGGCTTGAAAATATGATATGTAATCCTATCATATTTTGATGATAGGATTACACCTCTCTTATACCGTCTTCACTGGCTCCCTGTTGAAGCCAGAATAAAATTTAAGATTCTCACTCTGACATATATATATATTGGCTCCATCATATGTAGCCAATCTCATTATACCATACTCTCCCATACGAACACTTCGATCACTTACAGATACTAGATTAGTAATTCCGTCACCCCAAAAGGCCAGATGGGAGTCTACCAGAGCCTCGGCTTTCTTTTTTCTAGCCCCTTCGCTTTGGAACTGCCTTCCAAAAACTATTAGAATAGAAGAGTCCTGTATTCACTTCCGTAAATTCCTGAAAACATATTTGTTTCAGAATACGTTCGACAATAATCTGGGATGAAAGGGAAAAACAGACAGAATGAATACGTATTAACTAGTAATATGTATAATTATATTTTTGGCATGAATGGTTGTCTATTGTCTACATACACAGTGGCGTAGGAAGGGGGGGCGGTGGGGCGCCCCGGGTACACATCGCTGGGGGGGTGTCGGCTCGCTGGTTCCCTGCTCTTTCTGCCCCGGAGCAGGTTACTTCCTGTTCCGGGGCAGAGAAAGCAGGGAAGCAGCAGAGCCGACGCAGCTCCCAGTGACGTGCACTGGGGGTGGATCGGCCCTCCCGCCTGCCCTCCGCTGCAAGGTAAGGGTGCGTTTCGGGGGGGAGGGTGCGTTTCGGGGGGGGTGCGCTCTGGAGGGGGTGTGCGCCATGCCCTGCATAAGTACATAAGTACATAAGTAGTGCCATACTGGGAAAGACCAAAGGTCCATCTAGCCCAGCATCCTGTCACCGACAGTGGCCAATCCAGGTCAAGGGCACCTGGCACGCTCCCCAAACGTAAAAACATTCCAGACAAGTTATACCTAAAAATGCGGAATTTTTCCAAGTCCATTTAATAGCGGTCTATGGACTTGTCCTTTAGGAATCTATCTAACCCCTTTTTAAACTCCGTCAAGCTAACCGCCCGTACCACGTTCTCCGGCAACGAATTCCAGAGTCTAATTACACGTTGGGTGAAGAAAAATTTTCTCCGATTCGTTTTAAATTTACCACACTGTAGCTTCAACTCATGCCCTCTAGTCCTAGTATTTTGGATAGCGTGAACAGTCGCTTCACATCCACCCGATCCATTCCACTCATTATTTTATACACTTCTATCATATCTCCCCTCAGCCGTCTCTTCTCCAAGCTGAAAAGCCCTAGCCTTCTCAGCCTCTCTTCATAGGAAAGTCGTCCCATCCCCACTATCATTTTCGTCGCCCTTCGCTGTACCTTTTCCAATTCTACTATATCTTTTTTGAGATACGGAGACCAGTACTGAACACAATACTCCAGGTGCGGTCGCACCATGGAGCGATACAACGGCATTATAACATCCGCACACCTGGACTCCATACCCTTCCTAATAACACCCAACATTCTATTCGCTTTCCTAGCCGCAGCAGCACACTGAGCAGAAGGTTTCAGCGTATCATCGACGACGACACCCAGATCCCTTTCTTGATCCGTAACTCCTAACGCGGAACCTTGCAAGACGTAGCTATAATTCGGGTTCCTCTTACCCACATGCATCACTTTGCCCTTGTCAACATTGAACTTCATCTGCCACTTGCACGCCCATTCTCCCAGTCTCGCAAGGTCCTCCTGTAATTGTTCACATTCCTCCTGCGACTTGACGACCCTGAATAATTTTGTGTCATCGGCGAATTTAATTACCTCACTAGTTATTCCCATCTCTAGGTCATTTATAAATACATTAAAAAGCAACGGACCCAGCACAGACCCCTGCGGGACCCCACTAACTACCCTCCTCCACTGAGAATACTGGCCACGCAATCCTACTCTCTGCTTCCTATCTTTCAACCAGTTCTTAATCCATAATAATACCCTACCTCCGATTCCATGACTCTGCAATTTCTTCAGGAGTCTTTCGTGCGGCACTTTGTCAAACGCCTTCTGAAAATCCAGATATACAATATCAACCGGCTCCCCATTGTCCACATGTTTGCTTACCCCCTCAAAAAAATGCATTAGATTGGTGAGGCAAGACTTCCCTTCACTAAATCCGTGCTGACTTTGTCTCATCAGTCCATGTTTTTGTATATGCTCTGCAATTTTATTCTTAATAATAGCCTCCACCATCTTGCCCGGCACCGACGTCAGACTCACCGGTCTATAATTTCCCGGATCTCCTCTGGAACCCTTCTTAAAAATCGGAGTAACATTGGCTACCCTCCAGTCTTCCGGTACTACACTCGATTTTAGGGACAGATTGCATATTTCTAACAGTAGCGCCGCAAGTTCATTTTTTAGTTCTATTAATACTCTGGGATGAATACCATCAGGTCCCGGTGATTTACTACTCTTCAGCTTGCTGAACTGACCCATTACATCCTCCAAGGTTACAGAGAATTTGTTTAGTTTCTCCGACTCCCCCGCTTCAAATATTCTTTCCGGCACCGGTGTCCCCCCCAAATCCTCCTCGGTGAAGACCGAAGCAAAGAATTCATTTAATTTCTCCGCTACGGCTTTGTCCTCCTTGATCGCCCCTTTAACACCATTTTCGTCCAGCGGCCCAACCGACTCTTTGGCCGGTTTCCTGCTTTTAATGTATCTAAAAAAAATTTTACTATGTATTTTTGCTTCCAACGCTACGGCACTGTACATACCTTTTAATATAGATGTTTGTTTTTTGTTTTGCTGTGCTTTTCTATCATAATTAATGGATTTTCTGTATGTTTTTAATATAAAATTTATTTTTTAAGATGTAGACCGTTCTGTTTTGCGAATGCAATAAGTAACAAATAGTAAATAAATAAACGATATTGCATTTTTCCATATCCAGCTCTGCTAGGCCAGGAGCCATCAGCTAAGTTACCTGAGGGTTAAGCTTCATCCTCTCCCTCTTAGTGACAGTCCTTGCTTTTGGGGGGGGGGGTAGGGGTAGAGGGGAAGTACAGGTCCCAGCTCCTTCCAAAATACAGGGGCCCTTTTACTAAACCGCGTAGGTTCCTATGCGCACCCAATATGCATCAGTGTTGAGTTACCGTGTGGCCCTTGCGGTAATTTCATTTTTGACATGCGTCAGCTATGTGCACCAGAAAATATGTTTATTTTCTGGCGCGCGGGCGGTAATCGGCATTTAACGCGCATAGACCATTACCGCCCGGTTGCTGCGTGAGACCTTACCGCTAGGTAAATAGCTGATGGTAAGGTCTCACACCCAAAATAGACGCGCGGCAATTTTCATGTTGCCGCACGTCCATTTTCGGCAAACATTTTTTTTAAAGCATTTTTTTTACAGGTGCGCTGAAAAATGATTCTGCGTGCGCCCAAAACACAGGTCTACGCTACCGCAGGCCATTTTTCAGCGTGCCTTTATAAAAGCGGCCCACAGTGTTAAGCACCACCAGTTCCAGGTGGCTGATGCCAGGCTCAGGAAAGATGGTTATTTGGTCATTTAAAGTCATCAATATGTTCCCATAAACATGCCTAGCAGTGTCACTCTAATTGATCTCAAGTGGAGAAAAACAACCTCAGAGCCTACAGCTCAGGGACGTAGCTATAGGGGGCCACGGGGGCCTTGGGCCCCCCGCAAATTTTGTCTGGGCCCCTGCGTGCACAGGAGGAGCAAGACAAAAGCAGAGCAGGGGGCAGGCAGTGAACGCGGCTGTGCCGGAGACCACGCTGAAGAAGGCTTCAGCTGGCGGGGGTTGGGGACCCCCGTCAGCAAAGGTATTTGTGAGGGGGCGAGGCGGTGGGGTGGGGCGAGGAGGCGAGGCGTAGCGGGGGCGGCATTCAAAATGTGCCCCCAACCTCGGACTCTGGCCCCCTCCCACCGTGAGGTCTGGCTATGCCCCTGCTACAGCTTTGCTCAGGATTGTATGATTGCTATTTTAGGTCTTTCCTGTCTGATATTTGGAGTTCCTTTCTTACACATCATCTGTATTGTTTATTTTTAATGTCATTGTTAACTGCCATGATCCTAAGTTTGGCAGTATATGAAATAGTGTACTAAACGTCAAAGGTAAACATATCAGCTACACAAAGCTAGAGCAAATCTAAAACCATCACAGGTCAGAAAGAAACTGCACTTAAGAATAATAAAATCATCAAAGAAGGTTATATAGTGTCCAGTACGATCGCTGGATTTGCTGTGTTGCAGAGTGTAGGCATCTATGTTGGGTCAGTAGGGTATGCTCTTTTGAACAGGTAGGGTTTTAGTGATTCTTGAAGGTCGTAGATTATTTTTACTGCTTTTGGCAGTGCGTTCCATAGTCGCGTGCTTATATAGGAGAAGCTGGATGCATAGGTTGCTTTGTATTTGAGTCCTCGATGGACCCTTGGTCTTTTCCCAGTGTGGCATTACTTATGTACTTTGCAGTTTGGGTAGTGGAGGTTTAGGTATGTTCGTGCTGATCCGGTTCTGTTTCTGGTTGGTAGATCTATGAGGTCTGTCATGTATCCTGAGACTACGCCGTAGATAATTTTGTGGATCAGGGTGCAGATTTTAAAGGTAACACGTTCTTTAATTGGGAGCCAATGCAGTTTTTCTGGGAGGGGTTTGGCCTTGAATGACCTTCACACTTCACAGAGGGACACCTTAAAGACACCGAGGGGTGTAACGTGCACAGAGCAGCCCGATGTAGCGGTGTCCCGAGTGTCATGGAGGGATCCCCCTCAGATGTTCCATCTAGCTGAGGTGCGGGACCGGGAAAAGGTGTGGGATCTTCTTTGTGCTGCTGTGCTCCTCCGCCAGCCTGGCACCCCAGGTTAGTGGCCATCTTGCCCATGCCTTCCAGTGCCCCTGGCCACCCTGCTTTTGTTCTCAGCAAGGTATACAGAGGGAGACATCACCACAGGGAAGCTGCAAAGGGGAAAGCCCAAAATCAACCTTGGCCTACAGCACTGTAACAGGAAGTAATTAAAGTTGGCTAGATAAGCTTTATGGATACTGCTCTCATATTTACTTTCTATGGGATCCCGCCTGCCCCTTCCCCACCTAAAAATATATATCTTTGAAAAACATGTCTGTCCTTTTCTCTCATCTGTAAAGAGCCAGAACTTAACCTATATGCTTCCTCTCAATTCCACCCTGTCCAGCTCACTCTCATCATGCCTGGGGCAACACCCTCACCAGGAGGCACTGGCACACCCTCCTTTCTCCTGCCCTCTACGCCCTGCCCCGCTCCAGGAGAAACACCCGTATTAGAAGCAGGGTGAACCCATCACCGCCCCTCTCCTCTGGCCTTTGCCTCTCTTCTCAATTTCACCACCATCACCATCTCCAAGGCTTCTGAAGGCAGCCACATCCCCACTCAGAGCCACATCCCTGCAGAGCTCATACAGTGAAGGGTAGAGAGAAGACCTTTATTTACCATCATCTACAGGCATTAATTAAAATCTGTACACACTTTGATCCACCCACTGTATTTCCACATAATAATTTCTCCCTCTGGCCCTGTAGAATGGATAGACTAGTGGTCCGAGCAAGGGATTCAAGCCCCCTCCACCTCCCCCACTGATACTCCTCGTGACCTGGGCCAAGTCACTTTATCCCCAATTGCTTCAGGCTCCCACTTAGACTGTAAGCTCTTCAGGGCAAGGTCTTATTGTACCCAAGTTCTAAAAAAAATCCCTCCCCCTGTTAGACTGGCACTGATGTATGGCCTAGTGGTTAGGGTGGTGGACTTTGGTCCTGAGGAACTGAGTTTGATTCACACTTCAGGCACAGGCAGCTCCTTGTGACTCTGGGCAAATCACTTAACCCTCCATTGCCCCATGTAAGCCGCACTGAGCCTGCCATGAGTGGGAAAGCGCGGGGTTCAAAAAAGGTATCATCTTATTTTCTTTTCTAGGTTTGATTTTATTCTATTTCTATTGATTACCTAAAAAATGCCATAAACCTGCTCGTGGATACATTTTTTAAAAGTCAGACAAAATTAATATTTATGATTATATCGCTTTGTGACCTGAAAGCACTTTTTACACAGAGGTTCGTGAACCCCCCCCCCCCCCAATCCAAACTGCTATTTTACTGTACTGCTCGTGTGAGTGTGAATTTTCCTTTCGGTGCAGGAAGAACCCTATGACGTGTTGTTTCATGGGTGACTCAGAGGCAGATCTGCCAGCTTGCTACAAGGGAGACTCCCTCATTTCTCGGGCCAAAAGATTCAAAAGTTTTTCGACAGCACTCTCCCTTCACTTCCTCCCCACCAGGGCTACCTGACAGGTACAGAATTCAACTTTCTAGCAGGGACAGTGCTTTTGGAGACACTTGCAGTGACCTTCATCTGAGTTTTTGAGAAGGTGATTTATGAGACGGAAGTGTTATTAAATATGACAATATGTTTTCGACCTTTGCACTGCGTAATGTGATTATGGTTTAATAAATCTGACACGAAATGCATTCAAGTATCCCCAACAGAGTGGAATATACCAAAAGAAACTCTCCTGCCTGATATTACAGTAGTATATTAGGCAGTGGAGGAGTGGCCTAGTGGTTAGAGCACTGGTCTTGTGATCCAGAGGTGGCCGGTTCAAATCCCACTGCTGCTCCTTGTGATCTTGGGCAAGTCACTTAACCCTCCATTGCCTCAGGTACAAACTTAGATTGTGAGCCCTCCTGGGACAGAGAAATATCCAGAGTACCTGAATGTGACTCACCTTGAGCTACTACTGAAAAAGGTGTGAGTAAAATCCAAATAAATAAATATACACAAACAGGTGGAAATACATTACCACTGTAGCTTGGTGGCAAAGTTTGTGGAGGGTTGTGGGTTCAATTCTAGAACCCTCCAGTTAGAAAATGAGGCCAAAGCCCCTTCAGGAAATAGCCACATGTCACTTAAAGTACACAAATCATTCGTCATTGTTGTCACCCGGGTTTCAGGAGTCTCTGTGGGACACCGAAAATATATTTTGAACTAGATCTGGAGTCTTGAAAAAGGCCCGAAGGGGCACCAAAGTGCAGGTTATTATTAAAGCGTATACCTTTTCAATCAGTAGTTAGAAGAGTTCAATTTTATGTCAAACCCTAATCATGCACAAGACTCCAGTTTGTCATAACTTGATTACTATAATAAGGAAATTGTACATTTAGTCTAATGACACATTAAAGGCACTTCACCCCACCTGACTTGAAATGTTGACTAAGTCAAAGAAGCACTTGAGGGCAAATGGTGCTAGAACATGGACTGCTAAATCCCCGGAAGAAAGCGATGGCTTCATTCAGAGAGGATTATATGTATAATTCAGGGTCTGGTGAGTTCCAGGAACATATTCAGCCCCAGTGCTTGGGGTATATTAAACCCTTCAGAGCTCAGGGGACAGCTTCAAGTTCCATCCCACCAGAGAACAGGCAGCAACAGTGCGAGCTTGACACAAACACACACACACAAAGGCACAGCACACACACACACACAGGTACAGCATATACACACGCATGCATGCATGCACACACACACACACACAAATGCAAAGGCACAGCACACACATGCACACACACAGATACAGCACATACACACAAACACACACACAAATGCAAAGGTACAGCACACACACACACAGGTACAGCACATACACACATGCACGCACGCACACACACACACACACACAGGTACAGCATATACACACGCATGCATGCATGCACACACACACACACACACACAAATGCAAAGGCACAGCACACACATGCACACACACAGGTACAGCACATACACACACACACACACACACACAAATGCAAAGGTACAGCACACACACACACAGGTACAGCACATACACACATACACACGAATGCATGCACACACACACACAAATGCAAAGGTACAGCACACACACACACAAAGGTACAGCACACACATGCACACACACATGTACAGCACATACACACGCATGCATGCACACACACACACAAAGCTACAGCACACACACAGGTACAGCACATACACACACACACACAAAGGTACAGCACACACACACACACAGGTACAGCACATACACATACACACACACGCATGCATGCACACACACACACACAAATGCAAAGGTACAACACACGCACACACACAGGTACAGCACATACACACACACACACACACACACACAGGTACAGCACATACATACACACACACAAAGGTACAGCACATACACACACACACACAGGTACAGCACATACACACACACAGGTACAGCACATACACACACACGCATGCATGCACACACACACACAAATGCAAAGGTACAACACACGCACGCACACAGGTACAGCACATACACACACACAAAGGTACAGCACACACACACACACAAAGGTACAGCACACACACACACACACACACAGGTACAGCACATACATACACACACACAAAGGTACAGCACATACACACACACACACACAAACAAAGGTACAGCACACACACACACACACACGTACAGCACATACACACACACACATGCACGCATGCATGCATGCACACACACACACACACAAACACAAAGATACAGCACACACACATACACACATCACAACTTCCTACCAGGTACAATACAGACTGCAGCAGTGCAAGCTTGGCACACACAAAAAGCTACAGCACACGCATGCACGCACACCACAACTTCCCACCAGAGAACAGGTACAGCACAGGCAGCAGCAGTGAGAGCTTTGCCCACTACATACGCAACTCACATACTACAGCTGAAAGTGTACAGAGAAAGCTCAGAAAAATCAGATTCAAGAACAAAATGACGCAAAGTAACTGTGCCTGAATCTGTAAGTCATCTCAGCTCAAATTTGGAAAATCCAGACAGAGACAGAAGAATCAGCAGCTAGAAAAGGTCCATTTCTGGTTCTCCTAAACTTTCCATATGCCCCTTATGGTTTTACTGAATGAAACAATGGCTGTTGGAACCTCCTATTGGTCCACCATTACCCTCCTTCCCCCATGAGCTTACAGTCCAAAGGTAAGCACAATAAGATAGAGTGACCGTCTCCAGTTACACATTCAGAGCAGAGCTGGGATTAGAACCTGGGCGATGGAAGAAAAAGTCAAAGAAACCAGAGTGGGGAAGAGCTGAAATTAGATCAGAGGTACAGCCAGATAAAGTGATAACCCCCCCCCCCCCCTCAAAGGTTACACGCATATTCATTGGCAGAAGCAGGGACTTGAAGTCAGACCTCCTGGTTCCTGGCCCACTGTGCTCTCCATCTTCCCTTATTTGCATCATCGATTCTCACTCTCTATTGTTACATATGTGCTTATTTTGTCATTAATTGCAAACGTATGGCTAAAAACCAGAATGTTTAGCCTCTGTTTCTCTGCTTATCATCTGCTGTGGTGGTTCAGAATTGGAGTTTAATCTACAGCTTTTCCTGGAAACCAAACGAACGCTGGCACAGTCGGAGAATGGCATGCACTGCACAAGAAAAGTGTTCTCTCCTGGGTGAGCAGGCACACGTTCCCGGTCTCCTCAAATTCATCAGGGGCGAAAGGTTATGAAGGGTGGGTGAGTGGTGGGAGGGAGGGAGGGGGCAGCTGACACAATCCACTGAATTAAGGGCATTAAGTTCAAGACATCCCCTCAGTCAGTATTATTTAGAAGAGGGTTCAAAGTCTGCTTGCAAACTGTGCATCCTTCAGAGGGCCCAGGACAACTGCCCCGGTTGCATCTCCTTAATGCTAACCCTGCCCTTCCCAAGAGAAGTAGAAGGTCCCTCTCCAAATTCAGCAAAGATGTGCAGCTCAGTGAAAATCATTATCCACCAGGATAGGAGTGGAGGAGGTGGAGGAGTGGCCTAGTGGTTAGAGCACCGGTCAACATCCAGAGGAGGCGGGCTCAAACCTCTCTGCCCTCAGGGCCGGTCTTAGGTTGAGGCGACCGAGGCAACCGCATAGGGCCTCGTGCTCAAGGGGGCCCCGCGCGGAGTGCCTGAAGTCGCCCCGCCCCAACCGCCCAAGCTCCAGTCCCCCCGCCCTCTGAATTTTAAGATACCTTGTCGTCGACGTCGGAGCGGCCGGCAGGTAGCAGCAGCAGTGAAAAGCGTGCGAGCTGCTGGGCGGCACTTCGGGAGCCTTCCTTTCCCTCGAGGGCGGGACCAGAGCTGAACGAGGGAAAGGTAGGCTCCCGAAGCGCCGCCCAGCAGCTTGCACGCTTTTCACTGCTGCTGCTACCTGCCGGCCGCTCCGATGTCGACGACGAGGTAACTTTTAAAATTCAGAGGGTGGGGGGCCTTGGAGCTGGTGGGTGGGTTGGAGGGAGAGAGAGAGAGAGACCGGCCTTGGAGCTGGGTGGGAGGCCGGGAGGCCTTGGAGCTGGGAGGGAGGGAGGGAGGGAGCTGGGGATGGCCCAGGAGCTCAGAGGGAGGGGTGGCTGGCCCTGGAGCTAGGGTGGGGGCGGGTCTAGGATGGGGCCCCATCAGATTGGTCTGCATAGGGCCCTGCACTTGCTAAGACCAGCCCTGTCTGCCCTGGCTCTGTAGAGATGAAACATGGCCCCATATAGTAGTTATAGACATCTTCCTCCTCCCCCCCTTCAAAAATAAAACAGTACTTGAATATTCACCAGCCTGCTCTCAGGCCCAGGGCTAGATTTATGTCTGGAGACGCAATAGGTTATATAGGTTGTGTGTGAGGGAGCCCTCTTGGGCTCTAGGAGCAAGGTGAGAGGGGACAACCTTGAAAGATGCACCATGAGGATCAAGTCTGCCAACCGGATACAGTCCTGGGTTTACCCCAGTGCATGATGGGACTTGTAGCCTTGATTTCATTAGGGTATGCAATGGGGAATTCAGAACTACAAGTCCCTGCATGCAACAGGGTAAACCCAGGACTAGATCAACCCTGTCCTGCGAATCTGGATCCAGTTGGCAGCCTTAACCATGATCAATGGGGCACCTTCTTCTTCTTACAGATATCCCTCTTGTCTGAACCCCCTAATTCCCAAGATGAGTGACAATGTCTGAACACAAGGCTCCCCAATCAGAACATACTTCTTAACCATCTTTTTTGCTTCACTTTTTCCGTTTATTTATTTTTATATTTTATTATTATTTATTTAGTTCTTTTCCAGCTGAAAACTTGGCTTCAGCTTCCTCCCTTCACTTCCTCTGAACACCAGGGAGCAGCCATGTTTAGAACGGTATCACAGACTATGAACCAATCAGAACGGTGCTCTTGGTGAGGTCATTACAGATTGTTGCTAAGATGGCTGCCCCCGGCGGATCACAGAAACAGGAAAGAAGTGACTACAAAATATGGCGATGAAACCAGAAACCTGTCATTTTTTTAATTGATGGGGTGGAGCTTGGAGCAAGTTACAAGACGATGCATGGCCTGAGTGCTCTGGAGCAGCAGACTGGATTAAGATAATTATGTACAATTTTTCCCACTTCTTGGGACCAAGCAAATGTTCTTGAAGCTCAATATTGCTTCCCTCATCATTTTTACAATATCTTGCACCAATGGAGGTCAAACAGATCATAATTAAGTGATCCCTTCTGGATTAAAACAACATAAAGTGGACACCTCATCACTGGACAAGATAATGGCAAAAGTCACTACCTCAAACTGTGACCCTCTAACGCAAGAAATCCAGTCACTGAAAGCACTAATATCTGCATACGTTGACGCTACCAATGAGGTGAGGATGGAACTAGAAACCCTCAACTCTCAACTCAATGCTTCGCAATGATGACTGGAAAACTTCGAGCAAAAACCAGTACAACTTGAGAATGAGGTGAAACGTATCGCAGAACATAACGCCGACAAACGAAAATTGAAAAGAGACATTGAAGACCTGGCAAATCAATGTCGTAGCAACAATATACATATATTAGGACTAACAGAGGGTGCTGAAGGAGATAACTCAGTTTTCCCAAGGTCCTAGATTTTCAATTTCCAGAACCACTAGCATTTCAGCAGGCACACGATCGAGTCCCTAACTTAACACAAAGCGCTCACATCCAGTTGTGGCAAAACGTCTCTGATATCCACAGGCGATCAAGATGTTGATTGCCACCAAGCAAAGATCTCAATTATTCTATCAAGGCAGACGTCTCTTTGTTGTCCCAGATTCAGCGAAGAGCACTGCAGTCAAAAGAAGAGAGTTACATCTGTGACAACAACTAAAGCATCTAGGAGTGAAGTTTGGGTCAATGTACCCTGCATGTATGAGAGGTCCATCTAGCCCAGTATCCTGCTTCCAACAGTGGCCAATCCAGGTCACAAGCACCTGGCAGAATCTCAGAAAGTAGCAACATTCCACATCACCAAACCCAGGGCAAGCAGTGGCTTCCCCGTGTCTGTCTCAATAGCAGACTATAGACTTTTCCTCCGGGAACTTGTCCAAACCTTTTTTAAACCCAGATACATTAACCGCTATTACCGCATCCTCCGGCAACGAGTTCCAGAGCGTAACTATTCTTTCAGTGAAAAAATATTTCCTCCTATTTGTTTTTAAAGTATTTCTATGCAATTTCATTGAGTGTTCCCTGGTCTTTGTACTTTTTGAAAGAGTGGAAAATAGATTCGCTCTTAGCAGTTCTACACTCAGGATTTTGTAGACCTCAATCTTATCCCCCTCAGCTGTCTCCAGTGGCGTACCAAGGGGGGGGGGGCAGTGGGGGCGGTCCGCCCCGGGTGCACGCCGCTGGGGGGGTGCCGCGGCGCGCGCCTGCTCTGAGTTCGCTAAACTTCTTTGCTCGTTCGCTGCAGCTCCCTCTGCCCCGGAACAGGGGGGGTGTCATTTCGCCGGAGGGGGGGAAGGTGTAAAGGAGAGCCTGCAAAGTTCCCTATTTGCAATCAGTGCGTTATGGGACCTACAACATAGATTTCAAAGGTTAGAATCGGGGATCATAAATCTCACACTGCTTTGGGGTATAAATTCCCCAAACCAGGTTTAGCCAAAAAGCCTCACTCCTGGAACTGGGGAATTTTGAAATCTCTGCTTAAAAGTGGTAGTTTGGGACAGGTCAATAATTATTTAATGGACTTGGGTGTCTCCACCTCATATTCCCTGGAATGAGTAACATGGAAGGGATCTTCCTGTTGGGATCTGCTGGGCATGGGAGGGGAGATGCTGAGCTGCAAAGATCATTGCTCTTATGTTTACAGTCCGACTTATTTCTAGAGGCCTGCTTTAAATAACTGGAAACTACCACTCATCTTTAAAACCCAGGATCTTAATGGTGAAATTATATTGCTCTTTTTAACGCCACTGTACTATAACATTGGGTGGCAGAGCCGGTGGCGGGAGACGGGGATGGTGCTGGGCAGACTTATGCGGTCTGTGCCAGAGCTGATGGTGGGAGGCGGGGCTGGTAGTTGGGAGGCGGGGATAGTGCTGGGCAGACTTATACGGTCTGTGCCCTGAAGGGGACAGGTACAAATCAAGGTAAAGTATACACAAAAAGTAGCACATATGAGTTTATCTTGTTGGGCAGACTGGATGGACTGTGCTGGTCTTTTTTCTGCCGTCATCTACTATGTTACTATATATAACATATAGCACACACGCTATCCAGGGAAAGCTTAAGGAAAGGATAAGAGCATCCATTAAAAGACAGAAGAAATGGTAGGGAAAGAAACTGAAATCCCGCGACGCCTTAAAACAATAACAACATTTATCTGTTGGGTCACATCTCTGGGGAAGGTCAATTACTTTGCATGTGCCACTTTATCTAAGGCGATCACCAGGAAGACAGGGCTGGGGACATTTTGGGAAGTGGTCACTTTATTTGCCCGATTGCCCCGTGGGTGTGAGCTGTGGCTTTTCCGGAGACTGATGGAAGGAAACTTGCAGATTGCAATCAGCACGTGATCCCTCCCTCCGCTCCTGCCCTTCCACTCCAACCGCGGACTACTTTTGCGTGTCACGCGGAAGGCTACAATGTTTACCGTGAGACACAGAGCAGCGAAGAGACAATGGCAGCAGGAGAAAGTGGAAGCGAACGTTCGGACGACTCTTAAAGGGGCCGCGGCCCCCTGCAACGCCCACGTGGCTCCAAGTGCTCTCTCCTTCTAGGCTTTTACCGCTTTTCGGGGCCGTATAGCGGGGTAAGGGGCCGATGAGCACAAGAGGGTTAAAACACGGCCTCCGATCTTCTTATTTATCGCTTTGATTGAGGGGCTAAATCTCTCAAGGCTCCCATTGACGTCAGAATTGCGTCACCGTCTCCAAAACTACCAGACAGCACGTGGGAGAATTTAAAGGGACAAGCACCTTCCATACCTCCCCCCCCCCCACTCCCCCCCCACTAAAAAAAAAGAGCCAATCGACCACGCAAAACAAACATAACTTAAGAGAGTGGTGGGAGCTCGAAATAGGTTTCTGATTTCTCAGCCAGGGAGGCAGGATGGGAATCGGGGAGGGGAGGATTTGCAGCACCAAATGTGCCCGTTCAGCTCTCGTCGAGCTGTCAAAACAAAGCTGTTGCCATCGCTCTGCCAAGAAAGCGTCATGTTTGCTCTCAGCAACAACCCCCCCCCCAGGGATCGGAACCTCCAAGTGGCTGAGATGAGCTGTCTTGGCCTCAGCCCGATTTCTCTTTCCGATCTCCGCCCTGCAATTAAGGGTAAAAAGACTTGGGTGTGCCAGGGCAAGCAGCAGGTGAAAGGCACGGGCGAGAGGAGCCGAGGGTGGCTGCAGCTGTTTACAGCTAGTCAGGTCTACTGAAGAGATTTCCGCTCAAATACGCGTCTTTTCATGTTTAGACGTTCAAAACAAACAAAATGACTATTCTCCAGTGCCCTGTACCAGTGAGACAAGTTTAATTGTTCTTTAAGATTTTAATAATATGAAATCATATGTTCTGACTTTTTTTTTTTTTAGACAAGACAGGATTAAATAAAAAGTCATATAAATAATGAAGAAATGCAGTTTAGATAGCCAATGAAACGATCTGTCTGCAGGAAGAGCCAGGTATTCAGCTGAGAGGTAACACTGTAAACAAAGGGAGACAGTGAGGCATATTTTCAAAGCACTTTGGGAGGCTAAGTTCCATAGGTTTCTATGGAACTTTGGGAGGCTAAGTGCTTTGAAAATGAGCCTCAAAGCCTGGCTGTGACGTCCTAGTGCCTTTCACTTTCCTACCTCTGTCCTGCCCAGTCAGCTTGAGGTCTCACTTCATCAGGTGACTGCAGCAACTCAGCTCACCAAAATCATAAAACATTTTGACACTCACCAGACAGGACTTAAAGATCTGGATTTTCTGTTACATTATAAACTATAAAAAAATGATACTTCCTTGTCACCCATTCATCTCTCCTGTTTTGCTGCTACCCCACCCTCTCCCTGTGAGACTGCCTTTGGCATGCTTTTGCCTTTCAATTATATATTTATTTCTTTGCATTTGTATCCATTTTCCCACCTATTTGCAGGCTCAATGCGGCTTACAGAGTATAGATATGATAACGTCGTTACATGATTTAAAAAAAACAGTCGATCATGAATGCCAAATCAAATTCTATTATCCAAGCTATCTAAATTACCCTGGTTTAAGAAGTGAGAATTGCAGTCTCTGCTCTGAAATGGAGGCAGGGGCGGAGCCAGACACCCAATTTTGGGTGGGCCTGGGCCCAGGATGGGTGGGCAGAAGAACTCCGCCTTGTCCCACAAGTGATTTGGTCTCTCCCTCTCTCGCCTGCATGCCATTTGGTCTCTCCCTCGCATGCAACAACTAATACACACTGCTCATGTTGGCCTCACAGCCTTCCCTCTGATGCAAGTTCCTGTTTCCGCATAGGTGGGAATACATCAGAGGGAAGGCTGCGGGGCCAGTGCGAATCGTATGTATCAGTCACTCCTCGCTGCAGGCGAAGATCTGCTATTTCCAAGGTACTGTATGCAGGAGGGACAGTTGTTGGGAGTTTTTGGCTGGTGAGGCTTAGAGATCCCTGCCATCCACATAGGTGTGCTGCTACTGGGTGGTCCTGAGCCCTGGCCCATCCAGGCCCACCCTTGGCTATGCCACTGAATGGGGGGGGGGGGGGGTAGCCTAATAGAGCTGGGGTTCAAATGCTGCTGACGTTCCTTGTGGTCACTTAACCCTTCATTGCCCCAGGTACAAACGCAGATTGTGAGCCCTCCAGGGGTAGGAAAATACCTAATGTAACTGGGTTTGAGCTACTGGAAAAAGGCATCAGTTAAATTCAAATTCCTTTGCTCCTTTTAGAATCAGCTTGTGCAGAGGGTACCACAGAAATCCATGACTGTGTGTTAAAACGTCCTCCCCTTGGGGGCCTTTGGAAAGGACACTGGTTTGTTTCAGGCTGCCAATAGGATCCAGAGTTGCAGGACAGGGTGGCTCCAGGCCTGGGTTTACCCTGTTGCACACAGGAACTGTGTAGTTCTGATTTCCCCATTGCATTCCCTAAGAAAAGCAAGACCACAAGTCCCAGCATGCATTGGAGTAAACCCAGGCCTGAAGGCTGTCTGTGGCCTTTAATTCTGGGGAAGATGGAGATTCCAGAGCCTAGGCTTCAGTACACATTTTAAAATTCGAAAAGGAAATGAAGTCTGCTGAGCTGAATAAAAGCACCAGGTCTTTAAAGCACTGAAACAGGTGGCCACGGAAGGAGGCCCAGCTTTAATTAGCAAACAGCAGCCTTCTTCAGTGTATCTGTCAATAGCAAAGCACCAGCACATCCCTGTGGTGATTTAGAGAGCTGGAAAGAGAGGAGGTTTGGTTTCCTAGGCTATAAGCGCCTTCAAAAGGGACATTCAATCCCAAGGTGATCACCTCTGATGAAGAGAGGATGCAAGTCAGCCAGCCCAGATAGCTGGTGGGAAAATGGACTACACAGGAAAGATTTAAAGCCTGATTCACTAGGTCATTCCCAATTTTATTTTGTAAAGATTTTTGCTCACACTTTTTCCAGCAGTAGCTCAAGGGGAGTTACATTCAGGTACCCTGGGTATTTCCCTGTCCCTGGAGAGCAAACAATCTAATTTTGAACTTGAGGCAATGGAGGGTCATGGGGAGCAGTGGTGGGAATTGGGTGGCCCACCTCTGGATGTCAGGCCTGCCGCCTGGTGCTCTAGCCACTAGGCTACTCCTCCACTCCATCCCACCCCCCCTAGATACAGTGGCTTCCTCAGAGCGTCCCCTGCATTGAAACTTGACCCGTTACACACCTGCATATAAGCAGCCCTATCCCAAGTGGGCAAACTCAATGGATCAAACTCAAGCTTAAAGACATACACAAGTTTTTCATGATCTAACTGTGGGAGAAAAATGGGTGGTCCTCTCAGCTGTTACAGCATCAGGGCAAGAGGAGGGGGGTCCTTCTATACAGAGCTGGTGCAAGGACGTTGGACATCTTAGGCAAACCTTCAGTTCTATGCCCCCAATTCATCTTTAGGTCCCATGCCTCTTCCTCCCCCCCCCCCCCTCAGCAATCATGTTCACTCCAACACCACCCCTGATAATCTGGGTAAATTGCCTATGTGACAACTGCCCATACTGTCCTCACTCCCTATTGGTAAAAAGCACCCCCTGTTGTTCCTCTGAGTCTGTATGGCTGTCAGGATGTATTTGCTTTGACTGCTACAGCTGTTTGTTGCCACCTATAAGCTGCTGCCCTAGGCAGCTGCCTAGCCCCACCTAAGGCCCTGGTTCTATAGATGCCCCACCTTCCTGTAGGCCAGTGGTTCTCAACTCAGTCCTCCAGGCACAGGCAACCAGCCTGGTTTTCAGGATATTCATATAGAATTATGCACGAAATAACATAGTAACATAGCAGGTGACGGCAGAAAAAGACCTGTACGGTCCATCCAGTCTGCCCAAAAAGATAAACTCATGTGCTCTACTTTATACGTATACCTGACCTTGATTTGTATCTACCATTTTCAGGGCACAGACCGTAGAAGTCTGCCCAGTACTAGATAGATCTGTGTATATAGATTTGAAGGCACCACCTCCAATGTACGTGTACATGTCTTCATGCATGTTCATTGTGAGAAGCCGGAAAAGGTGACTAGCTGGGGTTGAATCCCACAGCTCTGGCATATTGGACTTGCCTCGGAGCCTGTAGTCCGCTGCCTACTCTGCATAATTTATGTATTATGCAACAGCCAATCAGATACAGCCTCTTACCAGCAGCCAAAACATATGTAAGCTAGATCAATAAAGAGCCTTTGTCCACAGCACCAACCGTTAAAATCTGAGGATACCCACCATCTGCCCTGTGACAGCCTGGGTTTCAGCCACTACCTTGGCTATTCAGTGTAAAGGATTTAGTATGTATTCCAACCCCCCCTCCCCCCCCCCAAAAAAAGAGAAAATGGCATGAATGCAGTGAATAGTACACAAAACAGAAGAAACCAGTCTTCGCAAAAAACACCAAAAAATCAAAACAGCGAAGACGACTAACAAAAACAAAAATAACCCAAAATTAAAAACAAAAAAAGATCAAAATACAAATACATAAAAGAATTAAAAAATGAAAAAGACGACACTTGTTTATAAAAAAAATTAAAACACTTTATTAATTAAAGGATAGCAGGGAGAAAGGGACTCGACACAGTTGTGTTTTGGCCGTGCAGGCCTGCGTCAGGAGTCTTCTCACCGTGTGTTGATTTTAACTTCTATCCAATTATAAAGAAAATATGTGTGTCTCTTTTTAAAGCTGTAGCGTTAAATGATCCTTGTAACAAAGTGAGGCAAAAAGCATCAGAGCAACATCTCGTCTCTGTGGTAAATGGAGCTTGCTCTGAGGAAAGGACATCTGTAAGGACATATCCTGAAACATAAGTACATAAGTAATGCCACACTAGGAAAAGACCGAGGGTCCATTGAGCCCAGCATCCTGTCCACGACAGCGGCCAATCCAGGCCAAGAGCACCTGGCAAGCTTCCCAAACGTACAAACATTCTATACCTGTTATTCCCAGAATTGTGGATTTTTTTCCCAAGTCCATTTAGTAGCGGTTTATGGACTTGTCCTTTAGGAAACCGTCCAACCCCTTTTTAAACTCTGCCAAGCTAACCGCCTTCACCACGTTCTCCGGCAACGAATTCCAGAGTTTAATTACGCGTTGGGTGAAGAAGAATTTTCTCCGATTTGTTTTAAATTTACTACACTGTAGTTTCATCGCATAGTAAATGACAGTAGATAAAGACCTGAACGGTCCATCCAGTCTGCCCAACAGTCACATTCATTATCAATTCAAGATTTAAATCAACAGTGAACGTGATATTATATACTTGATCATGGTCTTTCTTTGGTGTTTCTGGAAAGTAGACCATAGAAGTCCGCCCGGCTCTGTCCTTATGTTCCAACTACCGGAGTTGCCTTCAAAGCCCACTCCAGCCTATCCAAATCCGTCTTGTCATTTGCAGGACTGAGACCATAAGCCAGCCCCAGCACCGGCCTCAGTTGATGCAGCCAGAGTTGTCATCACATACAAACACATATGCAACCCTTATACCATTCATTTTATAATCAGAGATCCTCTGTGTTCATCCCACGTCTTTTTGAATTCAGCCACAGGTTTTTTTTCCCCACCACTTCCTTCAGAAGGTCATTCCAGACATCAACCACCCAGGACAACAAAAGATCTTCAGGTACATTCCTGAATCTTCACTTCCCCAGCTGCAAAGGACTCAAATACAAATTAACACATGCATCCAGCTTTTCCTACGTAGGCATGCAGCTTTGGAATGCATTACCCAGTGGCGTACCAAGGGGGGGCGGTCCGCCCCGGGCGCGCGCCGCTGGGGGGGTGCCGCACGCCGGTCAGCGTCGTTGGTTTCCATGCTCCCTCTGCCCCGGAACAGGGTGCCACGCGCCGGTCAGCGTCGTTGGTTTCCATGCTCCCTCTGCCCCGGAACAGGAAGTAACCAACGACGCTGACCGGCGCGTGGCACCCGCCCAGCATCGTGCACCCGGGGGGTTCTTTTGCCAGGGTGGGGGGTGTCCCTTCGCCGGGGGGGGGGCGCTGCACCGGGGGGGGGGGGGGCATCGGCGATCCGCCCCGGGTGTCAGCGCCCCTCGGAACGCCACTGGCATTACCACTTGAAGTGAAAAAAAAATGCGTGACCTAATCAAGTTTCAGAAATCACTGAAGACCTCTTCGACAGAGCATACCACAACGATCCATCATTTGAACTTTAGCGCATTACTACTTGAGCTGTTATTCCGACAGTGATCTCTGTCTACCTGATGCTTTACTCCATTATGTTACCCATGTTCTTATGTAATTACTAATTGCCATGGCGGAACAATGTAAGCCACGTTGAGCCTGCAAACAGGTGGGAAAATGTGGGATACAAATGCAACAAATAAATACATAAAACCACCCTCTTCGTGAAAAAGATTTTTCTGGCATTACTCCTAAGTTTACCATCCCGCAACCACAATTCGTGTCCTCTAGTTTTACCATTTTCCATTCTCTGGAAAATATTTGTTTCTATATTAATACTCTATATTGGAACTCTGCCGCACGTCTTATATTCCGCCAGAACCGATATACTCATATCACCCCTCTCCTCAGGTCACTTCACTGGCTTCCGATCAGATACCGCATTCAATTCAAGCTTCTCCTTCTTACCTCCAAATGCACTCAGTCTGCTGCCCCTCACTATCTTTCTACCCTCATCACCCCTTACGTTCCCGCCCGAAACCTCCGTTCACAGGACAAATCCCTCCTCTCAGTACCCTTCTCCACCACCGCTAACTCCAGGCTCCGCTCATTCTGCCTCGCCTCACCCTATGCTTGGAACAACCTTCCTGAGCCCTTACGCCAAGCCCCCTCCTTGCCCATCTTCAAGTCTTTGCTTAAAACCCACCTCTTCAATGCTGCGTTCGGCACCTAACTCTTACCGTTCAGTAAATCCAGACTGCCCCAATTTGCCTGCCCCTATCGGACTGACCGTTCACTTGCCTCTTAGATTGTAAGCTCTTTGAGCAGGGACTGTCCCTCTATGTAAATTGTACAGCGCTGCGTAACCCTAGTAGCGCTTTAGAAATGTTAAGTAGTAGTAGTAATACCTTTCAAGTATTTAAATGTCTGTATCATATCTCCCCCGTCCCTCCTTTCTTCTAGGGTATATATATTCAGATGGCAGCAGTGGCTGCATTGGCGAAAATGAAAACCTCCTTGGGTGGAGTGGGTGGAGACCAGCTTCAGCCTTGTGACATCATGCCGTCTCCTGTTCTCAAACCTCCTTGGTCTACCCATTGAAATCAGTGTTGTGGGTCCCATAAAGCACCAGAATGGGTTTGCTATACATCCAGGACTGGCCTTAAATCTCTCCTGGAACTGGATAACTTACAAGCTCTGCAACACCAATGCAATTTAACTTACAAATACTGTATATGTTACAGCAGTGTCTCTGAAATCAGACATGTTGATTGGGCTTGGTGAACTGGAGGGATCACAAGGGCTCAAGGCAGGGGCTGGTGTTAGGAGATGGCAAACAGGGCAATTGCCCTGCCCTGGCCCCCACCATATTACAAGGGGCTCTCAAGCCTGCCTCTTGCTGAAGGAGGCATAGGTTGAAGGCCAACATCTGAGCCCCTGAATGTCTAACACCAGCCCCGGCTCAAGATGAGAACCAGTGATGTTTATCTTTCCACCACCGTCCCATTGCATATAGGGAGATGTAGTCCCAACTTCTCACAGGGAAAGCAAGACTAAAGCAAAACTATAACTCCCTGCATGCAATTCGCGGGTGGGGTCGCACTGGACAAACCTGCCCGAGGAGGTGGGATACAAGAAGCCATATCAACCCTACCAACAGTTCTGAGGGTCCAGACAGCCATGATCTAAGCTCACCTGGTTCTCCTTCTAAATGGATGCCCTCTCCCAAAAAGAATGTGACGATGTGGTCTATAATATTTTGTTCTCAACTGATAAAACAGTTCTGCCCAACAAAATGTATTCCCTTTATGGAGGGAGAGGGCAGAAAGATGATTTTTATCACTTTTATCATTTCTACAACCTTCTAACTTCCCGTGATCCACCGTTGCTATGGTTTTCCTAGCTCTGCAAAAAAAAATGTGTGGATAAAATATGAAATCGAAAACCGTTCGCCAAAGCTTTGTATACAGCTCAAAGCATATTGCAAGGTTCCATGTCAAGGCTACTTTTCATTTTGCCTAGCAGGATTTAGGATCCTAGCCTCCTCCAAGCTTCAGTAACGATAATCATAGAAACAGAGAAAAGTGTTGGCAGATAAAGACCAAATGGCCTATCCAGTCTCTGCACCATCTCTCTTCCTTAAAGATCCTATGTACTTGTCCCAAGATCTCTTCAATTCAGGCGCAGTTTTCATCTCCACCTCCTGCACCAGGAGGCTGTTCAAGGAATTCACCACCCTTTCAGTGAAGAGCTCCTTGTGACTCTGGGCAAGTCACTTAACCCTCCATTGCCCCATGTAAGCCGCATTGAGCCTGCCATGAGTGGGAAAGTGCAGGGTACAAATGTAACAAAACTAAAATAGATACTATTGGAGATTCTACATGGAATGTTGCTACTATTGGAGATTCTACATGGAATATTGCTACTGTTGGAGATTCTACATGGAATGTTGCTATTCCACTAGCAACATTCCATGTAGAAGGCTGCGCAGGCCACATTGGTGATCTGCAAGGGCCGACTTCTACATGGAATAGCAACATTCCATGTAGAATCTCAAATAGTAGCAACACTGGAGGAGTGGCCTAGTGGTTAGGGTGGTGGACTTTGGTCCTGGGGAACTGGGTTCAATTCCCACTGCAGGCACAGGCAGCTCCTTGTGACTCTGGGCAAGTCACTTAACCCACCATTGCCCCAGGTACAAATAAGTACCTGTATACAATATGTAAGCCGCATTGAGCCTGCCATGAGTGGGAAAGCGCGGGGTACAAATGTAAGAAAAATAAAATAGCTACTATTGGAGATTCTACATGGAATGTTGCTATTCCACTAGCGCGGCCACATTGGTGATCTGCAAGGGCCGACTTCTAGTGGAATAGCAACATTCCATGTAGAATCTCAAATAGTAGCAACAGTGGAGGAGTGGCCTAGTGGTTAGGGTGGTAGACTTTGGTCCTGAGGAACTGAGTTCGATTCTCACTTCAGGCACAGGCAGCTCCTTGTACCCTCATCTCCCCTTACGTTCCTACCCGTAACCTCCGTTCTCAAGACAAATCCCTCCTGTCAGTACCCTTCTCCACCACCGCCAACTCCAGGCTCCGCCCTTTCTGCCTCGCCTCACCTCACCCCATGCTTGGAACAAACTCCCTGAACCCATACGCCAGGCCCCCTCCCTGTCCATCTTCAAAGCCTTGCTCAAAGCCCATCTCTTCAATGTCGCCTTCGGCACCTAACCACCATTCTATTCAGGAAATCTAGACTGCCCCTACTTGACATTTCGCCCATTAGATTGTAAGCTTCTTGGAGCAGGGACTGTCCTTTTTTGTTAATCTGTACAGCGCTGCGTAACCCTAGTAGCGCTCTAGAAATGTTAAGTAGTAGTAGTAGTAGTAATGTCTACCCTACTGCAGATTTTGGTATCATCCGCAAAGATGTAAACCTTACCAGACAGCCCTTCAGCAATATCACTTACATTAAAAGAATTAGCTCAATCGTGAAGGTGATAAAAAAGGTTTATGGGCAACTTTTGTTTCCAATTAAAACCATAAATCGAGAAGAAGCATTTAGTGATATTTCTTGAGGCCCTGGCTACATCTTTTGTGGGCTATTGTCATGTGCTCTCTATAATAATCTTCCATGTAGACTGCTGTGGAATTCGTAGGTAATCCAGAACGTCACATCACAGGAGTCATCTGAGTGTGTATTCCATGAACACTTCTGTCCTGTACTGAAAAAGCCTACATTCGTTCCTTGTCCTCTTAGAGTCTAGTTCAAGATCTTATACGTGGCTCGCCAAGGGGAAGCTGGCTAGGGGAGAAGTTGTCTCCATAAATGGCTTACGGAAGCACATAAGTATTGCCACACTGGTACAGACAGACCAAAGGTCCATCAAGCCCAGCATCCTGTTTCCAACAGCAGCCAATCCAGCTCACAAGTATCTGGCAAGATCCCAAAAAAGTTCAATACATTTTATGCCACTTATCCCAAAAATAAGCAGTGGATTTTCCCATGTCAATTTAATAATGGTCTATGGACTTTTCCTTTAGGAATCTATCCAGACCTTTTTTAAACCCTGCTAAGCTAACCGCCTTTACCACATTCTCTGACAATGAATTCCAGAGTTTAATTACATGTTGAGTGAAGAAACATTTTCTCTGATTCGTTTTAAATTTATTACTTTGTAGCTTCATCGCTTGCCCCCTAGTTCAAGTATTTTTGGAAAGAGTAGACAAACGATTCACGTCTACTTCATCGTTGCTTTTCAACTCACGTTTTGAGATCCCAAGATCGAGTCTTCTGGCCAGCAGTAGTTCCTGGAAAGAGGAGTGAACCTTGTCTAGCAGATTAACCACATTAACAAATTACAATATCAAGGAGGTTTACAATAAAGGCCCTGAGGACAAACAGGACAAATAAGAGATAAGGACAAAGAGTAGCAAGATTCCGTGCCGAATCCCAAAGAGTAACAAGATTCTGGAATCCCACTGTAGCAACATTCTGTGCGGAATCCCAAAGAGCAGCAAGATTCTGTGTAGAATCCTAAAGAGTAGCAACATTCCGGAATCCCAAAGACTAATACTACTACTTATCATTTCTATAGCGCTACTAGACGTATGCAGCGCTGTACACTTGAACATGAAGAGACAGTCCCTGTTCGACAGAGCTTACAATCTAATTAGGACAGACAAACAGGACAAATAAGGGATAAGGACAAAGAGTAGCAAGATTCCGTGCCGAATCCCAAAGAGTAACAAGATTCTGGAATCCCACTGTAGCAACATTCTGTGCGGAATCCAAAAGAGCAGCAAGATTCCAAAATCCCAAAGACTAGTACTACTACTTATTTCTAAAGCGCTACTAAACGTACGCAGTGCTGTACACTTGAACATGAAGAGACAGTCCCTGCTCGACAGAGCTTACAATCTAATTAGGACGGACAAACAAGAGATAAGGGAAAATTAAAGTGAGGATGATAAAATACAATATCTATCAATTAAGAAATAGACTTCCTGTCCTGGGGCAGCCCAGCAGTTGACACCTCAGATAGAGTGCCAGAGGGTCCTCAGAGGATGCCCCGCCCGCTCCATTCTTTTGTGATCTCAGAAGGCAGTGCATTCTGGGAGACTCACCCTGGGCCTTGCACCCTCTTAGGGTATCTGGACATGGAAGGCTGCTGGATACAGTGGTCTGCAAAAGCTGAGAACAGACCACTGCAGGGTCCTGCTAGGAATGTCACAGTTACCTCAGCATGGTCATGACCACCAGCCTATAATGTACAAGGTATATCCCACCTCATGTGCTTCAGAGGCCATTGTTAATAGCAGCCCCTTAACCAGCTGATGGACCTACTCCCCTTCCCCTCTCCACAAATGTGGACAACTTTCACCCTCCACTGCAACCAATAGCAAATCTACCTCTCCCGCACCTCACCTCACACCTCTGCACATCCACCAGCTTGAGGCCCCACTTACTTAGGAACTAGGAGATTATAATGATGACACCCCAACTTCCTGCCTATAAAGCCATCCCGAAGGTTGACTGTCTCAGTGGGGTCTTTATGCAATTTTCCTGCCTTGTGTTAACTTGCTCTTGGGCACTTCAGAGCCATCCTGCTGTGGTTAATGAGCAGCCGTGTTCTTGTGCTTTAAATAATGTAATTCTCAGAATCATTTGCTTTTTTTTTCTTTGTCCGCACGGGATCCCCTTGTGCATTACCATTGTAGATATGTCACTGGGACACAGTCAGACATTTTTTTTTTTGTTCTTCAAGTAGAAAGGAGCATCTTGTTAACTTGCCAAGGATAAAAAGAGTTGAAAGAAGCCCAGCAGAGGAGCTAGGAGAGATGAGACGTTTATTGATCGGAGTTAAGATAAGAGGGGAAACTCAAAGGAGGAGGCCAGGCTGTCAGGACCTTGAGGGACCCTTCCTGTCTGGTGGATGCATGGAATCCTCCCAGTGGGAGACAAAGTAACAGGGATCAGTCTAGACCAGGGGTTTGTAACTCGGTCCCTGGGACATATCTAGCCAGTCAGGTTTTCAGGATATCCACAAAGAATATGCAATGAGACAAATTTGCATGCCTGTCACCTCCATTATATGCAAATCTCTCTCATGCATATTCATTCGGGATATCGTGAAAACCAGACTGGCTGGTGGTCCCCCAGGACAGGTTTGAGAACACCTGCTCTAGAGCAAGGGTTCTCAACTCAAACCTCGGGACGCGCCTAGATGGTCAGGTTTTCAGGATGTCATTAATGAATATGCATGAGAGGGATTTGCATATAATGGAGGTGACAAGCATGCAAATTTGTCTCATTGCATATTCTTTGTGGATATCCTGAAAACCTGACTGGATGGGTTGTGTCCCAAGGACTGGGTTGAGAACTCCTGGTCTGTCATCCTCCATCTTTTAGGACCAAGCTGGTGTATTTCCTGCTCCGCCTTAATCATATCTACCTGGGGAGTTTTCACTTATTATGTGTTCTCTGCACCTACACAGTCTGGTCATAGCAGCATCAAACAGCAGCCTAGGGGTTTGCACCAAGCAAGCAATGTTGCCTACTGGCTCCAGTTTTATCTGAAAAGGGTCAATCCAGTCCTAGGTTTCCCCTTCCCTTGCTGGAACTTATAGTTCCGATTTCCCAGTTGCATTCTCTAAGCGTGTAATGGACTGTAAAAACCTTATCAGTCGCATTGGGACCCAGTTACCAGAGTTTTTCTGGTACCCTGCAAGCGTGGGCCCTAATTTGGCCACTAGGCGTCACCCTTAAGCAGTGACAATGACCTCATCTCTGCCCTTTCCCCGGAGTCCCCAACTTGGGGATGGAACTGGTGACCTCTCGCATGTACATAGCGCATACCAGCTGCGCTAGCAGGCGCCCCCTCTTTTTAAAATATACTACTACTACTATTTAACATTTCTAAAGCGCTACTAGGGTTACGCAGCGCTGTACAATTTAACATAGAGGGACAGTCCCTGCTCAAGGAGCTTACAATCTAAAAGACAAGTGAATGGTCAGTCCGATAGGGGCAGTCAAATTGGGGCCGTCTGGATTTACTGAACGGTAGGAGTTAGGTGCCGAACGCAGCGTTGAAGAGGTGGGTTTTAAGCAAAGACTTGAAGACGGGCAGGGAGGGGGCTTGGCGTAAGGGCTCAGGAAGGTTGTTCCAAGCATAGGGTGAGGCGAGGCAGAATGAGCGGAGCCTGGAGTTGGCGGTGGTGGAGAAGGGTACTGAGAGGAGGGATTTATCCTGTGAACGGAGGTTACGGGCGGGAACGTAAGGGGAGATGAGGGTAGAAAGATAGTGAGGGGCAGCAGACTGAGTGCATTTGGAGGTAAGAAGGAGAAGCTTGAATTGAATGCGGTATCTGATCGGAAGCCAGTGAAGTGACCTGAGGAGAGGGGTGATATGAACCTTTATTCTCAAAGCTGGCTGAGAAAAATGGCTCCAGGGAGGGGGCTGCAGGGGAAAAGATCATTTGAACAGAAGGAAGACAATAAACTTAGTTCAAATCTAGTCATGTGGAGGCAAGGATAACTGAATTCAGTTTCACCTGAGTTTAGCGCACAGAGAGAGGTCGCTGCCCGGTGGGTCCCTCTCTGCCCCTGCCGGCCATGGGAGGCAGCGGTCATTCCTATGGGACAGTTTAGTTTGGCCCTGTCTGAGCACCCCAGAAACAGATTCCATCCCACAGCAGGTGAGGAGAAAAGCTCGTGTCACATCAAGTCTAGATATTATATAATGTTGCATATTATTATACACACACACACACACACACGTGTACCTATCGCATGGCTAATGAAAGGTCCCTTACATTCAGCTCAGGCTTCTAAGTGGCGCATTTGCAATGCCACAGACCTTTTTTGAAATTAACAAACATAAGGGTGTCACGGTTGCCATGGCGACGGGCACTGTTGCTAAGGAGACCAGAGCGCCGCAGCACCCGTGGAGCATAATAAGGGGGTCACATGAAGCCGGCGTGCAGGAAAAAAAAGGGGGGGGGGCAGCTGAGCCCACGCAGTTTGGCAGCCCCACGTGAAGCTGCAGCCGCCCTCCCTCCTCCCATTTCTGCAAGCTGCCAGCCCCCCCTGACCCCCCCTCCCTCCCCCTGGCACACACACATAGACAAAACCCAGCTCCAAGCTACAGCTGAAGCTTCTGCATAAGAGCGCCCACCTCACTATTCATTCCCTTTAAATTGGGGGGGGGGGGGAGTGAGGAGGGTAAGGTTGCTCGTGTGGGAAATGAAGGCATGGACTAATATGGCGACGGATGAGGGCTGGGGAAACCGGGATTCAAATCCCATTTCTCCCTGTGACATAGGGAAGCCGCTCCGTCTCTCGTAGGCTCATTGCAGAAGAGACATCTTGTAGCTGAGTTTGATCGACTATAGTTCAGAAACTCTAACGACCCCCAAATTATTTATAATTGTGACAAGGGAGGTAGGGGCAGCTACACGTGGAGTTTTTTGTTTTTCACAAGCTCTACATTGTTTTCACGAAGAGAGGCAAGAAAGCTTTTGGCAGACCTGCCACTGCTGCATCAGGAGACTTACCACCTCACCTGGAAAGGCAGGGCTGAAGCTAAGATGTCAGCCTGGGAACCCTGAAGCTCTCCCTTGGTGACATTGCTCAGATTGGCCAAGAGCACCTCCTTGTGGGCTGGGGTCTCAGGCAATTTATAAGAATATAAGAATAGCCATACCGGGTCAGACCAGTGGTCCATCTAGCGCAGTCTCCTGCTTCCAACAGTGGCCAATCAGGCCACAAGTACCTGGCAGAAACCCAAATAGTATCAACATTCCATGCGACCAATCCCAGGGCAAACAGTGGCTTCCCTCATGTTCATCTCAATAACAGACTATGGACTTTTCCTCCAGGAACTTGTCCAAACCTTTTTTAAAACCCAGATACGCTAACCGCCGTTACCAAATCCTCCAGCAATGAGTTCCAGAGTTTAACTATTCTTTGAGTGAAAAAATATTTCCTCCTATTTGTTTTAAACGTATTTCCATGTAATTTCATTGTACTTTTTGAAAGCGTGAAAAATCAATTCACTTCTACCCGTTCTATACCATTCAGACCCCAATCATATCCCCCCTCAGCCATCTTTTATCCAAGCTGAAGAGCCCTAACCTCTTTAGCCTTTCCTCATATGGGAGGAGTTCCATCCCCTTTCTCATTTTGGTCACTTTTCTTTGAATCTCCCTCCCAAAGCTAAGCCTTGACCAGAGGTATCTACTGCCTTTCCAGAAACCGCTCATCCTTCAGATCTGAAGAGTGCTACAGCTATTGCGAGCAGGTCCTTTGCACTGCTGGGACTGGCAAAAGGCATACCAGTCTGAACTGACGGGCCAAACAGTGGCCCGGGACATCTTACCTGCGGGTCACTGATGCTAACAGGTCCTGTCCCACTGTGTGAAGTAGAGGGCATCAACTGGAGAAGAGTCAGGGCCGCCACTGCCTCTCCCCCTCCTGCTGCCCCCGCTCTCCTTACTTTCCTGCATCTGCTCCTCCCTCAGAAGGGGACCTGGGTTATCTTGCTAACGCAATCACCTGGGCCCCGACACACAGAAGCAGGAGACAGACCGAGGGAGCAGAACCTTCGGGCACAGGGTCCCATTTGGAAGCCGCTTCTGGGAAGAGACTCACTGTTCCTATACTTGCCATCATTGTACAGGGCTGTGTACTGCAGTAGCACCCTGCTTGGAGAGGGAAACCTCAGTTCAACATCAACTAACTCCAAAGACTTTGGTTCATTTTTAAATCTATTTACTTTGGGAAGGGGTGTGGGCCGAGTGACCTAAGCCTGCTTCGCTACACCAGTGGTACCGAACCCAGCACACACCCAGGCAGTCTGGTTTTCAGGATCCCCGCAATGACTATGCCTGAGAATAGATTTGCATATGAATCAGAACGGGATCTGTCAGGCATATTCTTTGTGGATATCCTGAAAACTGAACTGGCTTTGGTGTGCTTGGAGGTCTGGGTCGAGAACCCCTGCATTAAAAAGCAGGATCTCAATGCAGGCTTAAAAGGATTCAGATCCCTCGATGCAGCTTACGAACACTAGAGGAAAAGGATGAAGAATGCATCCATTGCGACGGGGTAGTGAGGAAGGTAGATGAGGGTATGCACTCAACGTGTAATTAAATTCTGGAATTCGTTGCCAGAGAATGTGGTAAAGGCGGTTAGCTTAGCAGAGTTTAAAAAAGGTTTGGACGGCTTCCTAAAGGAAAAGTCCATAGACTGTTATTAAATTGACTTGGGGAAAATTCACTATTTCTGGGATAAGCAGTATAAAATGTTTTGCACTTTTTTGGGATCTTGCCAGGTATTTGTGACCTGGGTTGGCCACTGTTGGAAACAGGATGCTGGGCTTGATGGACCTTTGGTCTTTCCCAGTATGGCAATACTTATGTACTTATGAGGTAAGATCTATAAGAGGCAGAAGGGGGAAATCCAGCACTGGGTAGGGTACAGCTCTGATCACTCCCACCTCCTCAAGTTAGCTGCTTTATGTACAAAGATCTCCTGGAAATGATTCCCAGTCAGACTCTTGGCAAGTTTGGCCCAAAAGAATTTAATCACAGGGAGTTCCCACGGTGTGAAAACTTTTAATGCTTAGATTTCAGGTTGGTGTAGGATGCTGGAGCAGATGGCTAGCTGAATTTAGCTAGCTGAGAAGGGTACGCTGATAAGTCATGGCAGTATCCTCAAACACCAACCACCGCAGTGACAGATGAGGGTTTGGGGGGGGGGGGGGGGCAGGTTTCAGATACAGGCTGAATTGTGAGAAGTTGTTCCACAGTCTCAGCAGTGAAACGGCAATAAAATGTCACAGCAAGTCAAGAAAAGACAGGGGGAGGTTTTGAGAAATAGCACCCTTTGGTACTTCCTAGTCCCAAGCTGGCCCAGCTCAAATCTACCAGAGAGTGTGCCTTCTGCTTTCAGCTCCTTTCCACTGGATTTCCCTCCCTCTCCAAATCCGCACTGAGTTTCCACTCAAACAATTCTTGCTTGCTATAAAAACCTGACTTTTTCACCAAGCATATAATATCTCTTAGGATTGTTACTGCTACTGTCAGTAGTGGACTTTGATCCTGGGGAAGTGGGTCTGATTCCCACTGCAGCTCTTTGTGACTCTGGGCAAGTCACTTACCCTCCATTGCCCCAGGTACAAACAAGTACCTGTATTTACTATGTGAACCACTTTGAATGTAGTTGCAAAAACCACAGAAAGGCAGTATATTAAGTCCCATTAACAAGATTCCATGCAGAATCTTAAAAAGTAGCAACATTCCAAGTAGAACACGAAAGAATAACAAGATTCCAGAATCTTAGCCTATTTGAGATTCTACATGGAATGTTGCTATTCCACTAGCAACATTTAATGTAGAAGCCTGCCCTTGCAGATCAGCAACGCGGCCGCTCAGGCTTCTGTTTCTGTGAGTCTGATGTACGTGCAGGACATCAGACTCACAGAAACAGAAGCCTGCGCGGCCGCATTGCTGATCTGCAAGGGCAGGCTTCTACATGGAATGTTGCTAGTGGAGGAGTAGCCTAGTGGTTAGTGCATTGGACTTTGATCCTGGGGAACTGAGTTCAATTCCCACTGCAGCTCCTTGTGACTCTGGGCAAGTCACTTAACCCTCCATTGCCCTGGTACAAAATAAGTACCTGAATATATGTAAACCGCTTTGAATGGAGTTGCAAAAACCTCAGAAAGGCGGTATATGAAGTCCCATTAACAAGATTCCATGCAGAATCTTAAAAAGTAGCAACATTCCATGTAGAACCCCAAAGAACAACAAAATTCCAGAATCCCAGCCTATTTGAGATTCTACATGGAATGTTGCTACTAGTTGAGGTTCTACATGGAATGTTGCTATTCCACTAGCAACAGTCCATGTAGAAGCCTGCCCTTGCAGATCAGCAACGCAGCCACGCAGGCTTCTGTTTCTGTGAGTCTGACGTCCTGCAGTGGAGGAGTAGCCTAGTGGTTAGTGCATTGGACTTTGATCCTGGGGAACTGGGTTCAATTCCCACTGCAGCTCCTTGTGACTCTGAGCAAGTCACTTAATCCTCCGTTGCCCCAGGTACAAACAAGTACCTGTATTCACTATGTGAACCACTTTGAATGTAGTTGCAAAAACCACAGAAAGGCAGTATATTAAGTCCCATTAACAAGATTCCATGCAGAATCTTAAAAAGTAGCAACATTCCAAGTAGAACACGAAAGAATAACAAGATTCCAGAATCTTAGCCTATTTGAGATTCTACATGGAATGTTGCTATTCCACTAGCAACATTTAATGTAGAAGCCTGCCGTTGCAGATCAGCAACGCGGCCGCGCAGGCTTCTGTTTCTGTGAGTCTGACGTACGTGCAGGACATCAGACTCACAGAAACAGAAGCCTGCGCGGCCGCATTGCTGATCTGCAAGAGCAGGCTTCTACATGGAATGTTGCTAGTGGAGGAGTAGCCTAGTGGTTAGTGCAGTGGACTTTGATCCTGGGGAACTGAGTTCGATTCCCACTGCAGCTCCTTGTGACTCTGGGCAAGTCACTTAACCCTCCATTGGCCCCAGGTACAAAATAAGTATCTGTATATAATATGTAAACCACTTTGATCATAACCACAGAAAGGCAGTATATCAAATCCCATCCCTTTCCTTCCCCACTCTCCCTACCTATTTGACCTGCTACCTCCTTAACTAAGTTTTGTGGTTGTACTTGAGCGAATGGTATGCTTTTCTCTGTGCATGCTGTGTAGTTCCTTTTGGAAATTCTGATTTTAGAGTGCAAACCACCTGGATCTGCTAGTTAGTTCAGGAGGTAAATTCCGAATAAACTATAAAACAGCTCCCAGATTGGAAAAGCCAGAGTTATAATGAAGAAAATGAAATGGGGATTCCTTCTAGAGAATAAAGAATATTTTTTGTCCCTTCGAGCTCAGTGCAGCAGACGGTGCAGGGAATAAAGACCATCCCCAGACAAATTCATAGGGGAGGTCCTGCAAATCAGAGGGTCCAGGTGGTGCACTGAGCAGTGGGTGAAGAGCCATTGATCTAATGCGCTCCCAGTCTGCAGGCAAGGTCCACTGTGCCTCCAATTTTCTATTCCAAGCCCCCCAAGAGGGCCGTACTGAGGACACGACAGTGGTGGACTGCCAAAATCCCTTCCCTTCCATGTTTCCTCTGCTTGGCTGTGGGACCTTGGGTGAGGCGGAGCTGCCAGGGCATGTTGCATAGGACACGATTCCAGCTCAGTACAGTTCTCCTCCCAAGGCCGGATTTAGACATGGTGGGGCTCAGGGCAGAAATTAGGGAGGGGGCCCCTGATCCCCCTCTACTTCTTACTTCTAATCATTTCTATAGCGCTACTGGACGTACGCAATGCTGTACAAATTATATGCAGGTACTTTCTCTGTCCCTAGAGGGCTGACAATCTAAGCTTTTGTACCTGGGCAATAGAGGGTTAAGTGACTTGCCCAAGGTCACAAGGAGCTGCATTCCAGAAAAAGGAGGACACATTGATCCAGCCCGGGTTTTGCTTCTATTGAAAGCAATGGAAGTAAAACCCAGACTGGCTCAATCTGTCCTCCGTTTTCTGGAGCCATATGGTAACCCTACTACTCCGCAGTCCGGGCATCTCTTCCCCTTCTCCCCACCACAGTCCATCTCCCTCCCTTCCCCCTCACCTTGTGGTCGTCTTTAAAAGGTTTATTTCCCTTCTCAGAGGGGCCCCAGCACAGCGACCATCCTCACGAGCTGCCTTGCAGCTTTACCTCTCTGCCACGATCCACTCAGGTGGAAACAGGAAATTGCGGCAGAGAGGGAAAGCTTTGGGGCAGCCGCAGGCAGCTTGTGAGAATGGCTGTCATGCCGGGGTCCCTCTGAGAAGGGAAATACATTTTTAAAGACGATCGAGAAGGGAGGAGGAGACGGACTGTGGTGGGGAGAAGGGGCAGAGATGCCTAGACCATGTGGGCCCCCTGCTGTGGCGCCCAGGCAGCTGCCCTGTTTGCACCCCCCATAACGCCGGCCTTGCTCCTCCCCAGTGATGGAGATTTTATCACCCCCCATAGGAAATCTGGTTCAGCACCTCACTGCTCTCACAGGTGAGGCAGCCCTGTTTGGCACGGTGCAATTACTGAGACTAGCATTAGCAGGGAATCCAAGAGACCGAGATCATCTCCAACATACCCTGGCCTTGGGGTGTGCTTCATTCCTATCATTGTCAAATTAATCCAATTGAAGACAATACACCATTAGAAAATTCTTATGACTAAAACATTTCCAACACAGGCTGGCCTAGTAGTTCAGGATCTGCTCCGGTCTGGTTGGGGCTGCTGGAGATGGTAGCGTTCACAGCCTTTGGTGAAGGAGGAAGCCATGTCCATCATTAAGGGCGACACCTGGTGGCTGAATTAGGGACCCACCATGATACAGGGTTCCGCACATTCTCCAGACTCTGGATCATGAGTGCCAGCCTAGGAAGTGACGACGACTAAAACACGTAGAAAAATCCCCGATGTGTTATGAATCAAGGTTCTCGGTGCCAGATTCCCAGCACTACTTTCATATGAGTTGGAAGTGAAAGAGAAATAAGGATCGAAATGGGCAAAAGGCCTTATAGCAAACTTTAAGCAGGGACACAGAAGACACCAGGGAGGCAGGTTGATGGATGGTTTACGGATGGGGCAGTGGAGAAGGTTGGGGAGGGGGTGGTAAATGGTACTTTTTGCTACACTAGGAGCAGAAGACAGTAAAGGGAAACAAGAGAGATGAGATCGGCCACACCTCTCCTCTCAGCAAAGGCAGCTTGCACTGGAAGGACAGAATGGTCCTGCCTTCACAGGGCACAATTCCTTGATTTTAGTAATGAATTATTTCTGTCCTTAAAAAAAAAGGAATTCATCCAAACCCGTGCATTTGAATGGAGCTTTATGACATTCCCACCGCACATGCCAAAACAGTGTCTCAAAATAGCTCTGGGAAGCCAGCCACCCTGACCTCAAAGAGCAGCAGTGTCTGACTGCAGAGCCAGGGTAGCAAGAGGCGGCAGAAAGCTGGAAGTGGAAAGAGCATGGCTGACAGGAGGACGGAGCTGAAACCACCCCTGCCAAATAAAGCATTAGCTGTGCAGAGTAAACACCGTTCCTTCCTTGCCCACCCACATCAGAAATGGAGGTGCTCTGCGTTGGCCTCCTTTCAGCTGACACGTATCACCTACGACCACCACTGAGTTACAAAGAATTCTTTTACAGAAGCCCTGGTGCCCGTCACTTCCCCCAAAGAATAATTAACATGAGCTCCTGGTTTCTCAAAAAGTAAAGCAGCTTGTTGGGTTAAAATAAGCTAGAAAATGAAGGAAGGCTGAGTGGCACTTTATCCATGCCGACTACTGCAACAGCATCTTCATCGGTTGCAAAGCCCAAATCATGAAAAAACTCCAAACCGCCCAAAACACAGCAGCCAGACTCATTTTTGGCAAATCACAATTCGAAAGCGCAACACCGCTTTGTGAAAAACTTCACCGGCTCCCTATCAAGGAAAGAATAAACTTCAAAGCCCACACAATGATCCACAAGATCCTCAATGGTGAATCTCCAAGCTACATGTCCAATTTGATCGATCTTCCAGCCAGGAACTGGCCCAAATCTTCTCGAACATATCTCAATCTTCACCTTCCCAACTGCAAAGGCCTCAAATACAAAACCTACTACACATCCAACTTCTCTGTTATAGGCAGCCAACTCTGGAACGCCTATCCTAGACATATCCGAAAAACCAGTGAACATCTACCCTTCCGTAAGCTGCTGAAGACTTACCTCTTCAAACAAGCCTACCCAAATGAACCAATTTAATCCTTGAACCTAGACCACACCACCAGTACTACCCACACTCCAATCCTTTCCCCACATCTTTTACTATTGTCCCACTCTATATAACTATGTTTCTCTGTGATACATTGTACCATACTTTGCACTGTCTCTGTGATACATTGTATTGTATCTGTGATACTTTGTACCATACTCCGTAAGCCGCACTGAACCTGCTATCGAGCGGGAAAGAGCGGGGTATAAATGCTACAAATAAATAAATAAATCCTGGATCTTCCCCTCCCCCACAGTACAGCTAACTATCCATGGGTGGTTACAGCACATTGTCACATCTTCCCGCTTACTTCCTGCAAATATTCTGTAGGTGCAAAAAGCAGGTGTCAGGTGCTTCGTACCCATGGCAAGTTGCAAAGGAAAGATACATATGAAATTTCATTTTGAGATTCTTATAAAGTCCTAACAGAGACTGTTTGAAAACTGCAATTCTGGTCGCCGCATCTCAAAAAAGATATAGTGAAATTAGAAAAGGTACAGAGAAGGGCGACGAAAATGATAAAGGGGATGGGACGACTTCCCTATGAGGAAAGGCTAAAGCAGCCAGGGCTGTTCAGCTTGGAGAAGAGATGGCTGAGGGGAGATATGATAGAGGTCTATAAAACACTGAGTGAAGTGGAATGGGTGGAAGTGAATCGCTTGTTTACTTTTTCAAAAATACTAGGACTAGGGGGCAAACAATTAAGCTACTAAGTACTAAATTTAAAACAAACCGGAGAAAATATTTCTTCACTCAATATATAATTAAGCTCTGGAATTCATTGCCAGAGAATGTGGTAAAAGCAGTTAGTTTAGCAGGTTTAAAAAAAAAAAGGTTTAGACAAGTTGCTGGAAGAAAAGTCCATAAGCCATTAGGAAGATGGACTTGGGAAAATCCACTGCTTATTCCTCAGATAAGCAGCATAAAATCTGTTTTATTCTTTTGCAATTCTGCCAGGTACTTGGCTTTGTCACTATTGCAAACAGGGCTGGGCTTGAGCATCGCCATACTGGGACAGACTGAAGGCCCATTATGTACTTATGAATATTGATGACATATTTACATTCATGGGACACAGTGCATACACGTTGTACATGTTGATAGGGGAAATCCTGAAAGTCAGAATGGGTGACCAGTGGGGGCTAATTTTCAAAGCACTTAGACTTACAAAGTTCCATAACTTTGTAAGTCTAAGTACCTCGAAAATACGTCTTGTTCATGTGTAATTGATTATTCATGTTTACTTTGTAATCCACTGTGGAATATGCAGAACAGAAATGTTTTAAAATAAATAAGGACGGGCTGGCTTGAGCCACAAATTAAGTCCATCCTCTGACTCTAGGCAGCATCTACCGTACCTAACCTAGCCTTCATCCTACCAGCAAGGTGATTCTTGAACTGTGTTAATGCTTTCCTAACACATTACTAGTTGCTGCAAACACAGCCAACACATTAGGTTCAAGTTTCATACAAACATTTCCTACAGAGCTGTGGCCTATGCAATGTCCTACAAAATTAGAAGCATGGACTGGAGAGAGGTATAACCACCAGAAGCAAGGTGGTGATAATGCCATGTACAAGTTGTTGGCCAAGGCCAAAGCGCACTTGGAATATTGTGTTCAGTTTTGGAGGTTGTGTCTTGCTAAAGATTGACTTGAAGCCATTCAGAGGAAAGTGACCAATGGTAGAGTGTCTGCCAGAAGACTTGAAACAATGTAGCCAGATGGCCAATTTTGGGTGGGCCTGAGCTCAGAGTAGGCGAGCATGGAATTTCCTGTGCCCCACTCAACGGCTCTCCCAGTCTCTCAACCCCTCTTCCCCATGTACCTTTTCAAAATTCGACATGTCGAGCGCATTCGACATTAAGGTAAACCACAATCTATTAATAAGACTACTAGACAAGTTCGGGATTGGTGGAAACATACTCAGCTGGATCAAGGGTTTCCTAACCACAAGAACTTATCAAGTAAAATCAAACTCAAACATATCATCACCGTGGAAAGCAGACTGTGGAGTACCACAAGGATCACCGCTATCACCTCTTCAACTAGCCAAGTCCTTATCCAACCAAGGCCTTAACCCTTTCATCTACGCAGACAATGTCATAATATACATTCCTTACAAAACCAAACTGACAGAAATCACCAACGAAATCAAAGCTAAGCTTGAACATCATGGACTCATGGACAAATGCATTTCAACTAAAACTCAATAAAGAAAAAAACACATTGTCTCATCCTCTCATCCCAACATAGCATGGACAACCCCAGATTACACCCTCCCTATCTCAGACAGCCTGAAAATCCTCAGCGTTATAATGGACTGTAACCTAACACTGGAGAGCCAAGTAAAATCCACAACAAAGAAAATGTTCCACTCAATGTGGAAACTCAAATGCGTGAAACAATTTTTCCCGAGGGAAACATTTCACAACCTGATACAATCAATGGTAATAAGCCACCTAGATTACTGCAAATGGAATCTATGCAGGATGCAAAGAACAAACCTTAAAGAAACTTCAGACCGCTCAAAACAAGGCAGCTAGGCTTATAGTTGGAAAAACGCGATTTGAAAGTGCAAAACCCCTCCGTGAAAAAGTACACTGGCTCCCAATCAAAGAACGCATTGTCTTCAAAATCTGCACCCTGGTTCACAAAATTATCTACGGCGAAGCCCCTGGATACATGACAGACTTACCAACCAGAAACACATCCGATTTAACACGAACATTTCTAAATCTACACTACCCAAGCTGTAAAGGACTTAAATACAATTCTACCTACGCATCCAGCTTTTCCTACATAAGCACACAACTGTGGAACACATTATCAAAAGCCTTGAAAACGACGTACGACCACCTAAACTTCCGGAAATCACTAAAAATCAACCTGTTTAAAAACGCATTCCCTTCCAATCCAACTTAAATGCCTGATCTCGGCTACACAAGAAAACTAAAGCACGTAATGAACATACATAGTAACATAGTAGATGACGGCAGAAAAAGACCTGCACGGTCCATCCAGTCTGCCCAACAAGATAAACTCATATGTGCTACTTTTTGTGTATACCTTACCTTGATTTGTATCTGTCTTTTTCAGGGCACAGACCTTATAAGTCTGCCCAGCACTATCCCTACCTCCCAACCACCAGCCCCGCCTCCCACCACCAGCCCTGGCACAGACCGTATAAGTCTGCCCAGCACCGTCCCCGCTTCCTGCCACCGACTCTGCCACCCAATCTCGGCTAAGCTCCTTAGGATCCATTCCTTCTGAACAGGATTCCTTTATGCTTATCCCACGCATGTTTGAATTCCGTTACCGTTTTCATTTCCACCACCTCCCGTGGGAGGGCATTCCAAGCATCCACCACTCTCTCCGTGAAAAATTACTTCCTGACATAACACAGCTCTTCCACTCTACGATTCCTAGTGTGACTCTGCCAGATGAACTTGATCTTACCATAAAATCAGCCTGAATCTGTTTACACCGAAGCCTGCAAAGGCCTCTCCGGTACTACGTAAGCCACATTGAGCCTACAAATAGGTGGGAAAATGTGGGATACAAATGTAACAAATAAAAAAAAAATAAATAAACTACTAGGTACAACTGTAACAAGGGGGAAGGGTACTACATGGAGCAGTAGGTTCAACCCTAGCTGCCTTTCTGGGTACACTGGATAGAACATACTGGTCTTCGTCTCCCATCATTTACTATGTCACTGTGTCCTCCCTCCTCCCCCCACATGGGGTTTCCCTAAATAAGTACCAACAGAAAAGGAAGTGAGATTCCTCACTCCTCTACATTTTTCTACTGGCCCCCTTCTTCATTTTGGAGGGGGGGGCAGCAAAGATAGATTTTTGTTTAGCTCCCCCCCATTCCCTTCACACCAACAGAGTAGCAGAGCACTTGGGAAGACGGTGAAAGGGTGGGTGCCAGCCAAGTAATCTGTTTGGTCAAACTACCCCCTACCCACGCATGCCAACAGCCTTAAAAATATCGAGCCAAAACGTCAATGCCCATTCTTTCCCCTTGAGAACGTTGCATCTCTCAGTGCTTTACCACGGCCTCCCCCTGACCCCCACCTCTTGCAGGGATGCTGGTCATTACTTGAAACTTTCAGGTTTTACAATTCCAGCATCAGTCATACGCAGAGGCTTTGATCAGACTGGTTGCAAGTGAAAGGGGTGTTTGCCAAGGGTTGCTTGGCAACCAGCAGTGGGCTCTTGGGCAGAGATGCTGGCATAGATGGGCAGAACGACAGCAGAGCAGGGAAGCAACTCAACCCAGGAACAGACTATCGGAAGGGATATTTATCGGAGGTGGTAACTCAACTGCAGGATCTGAAGATGCCCAAAGACCTTCCACTAGTCCCGGTAGAACTCAAGCCCGGAAAGCAACAAAGTAATGAAACCAAGAAATATTGGGGCCGCACAATACAAAGACACCTGCTGATACTTTTTGGGATTTGCAAAGGCACCAAACCCACACTCCCGGGATTCAGCTCCTTTTTACGACGAGCGGTGTTGATTGGGAAAAAGGCCATACTGCTGAACTGGCGGGAGAGGGCAGCCCCCTCCGTGGGCACCTGGAGGACACATATGATTGAGCTGTTAAAGCTAGAGTGATGTGGAGTCACAGATTTATCCTCTAAAGAGGGCAGAAACCTAGAAAAAAAACCTGGGCGAATTTTTGGGACACACTGCAACCAGCAGCAAGAAGCAGAATCCTAAATTAAGTACACTTATGGACTAAGACAGACTGATCTGAATACCTTGATATCTGAACGCTCAATGGGGGGGAGGAGTGGGGGAGGTAGAGGATGGAGGAGGTAGTGGGAGTGGGGATAGGGAAGGTACATTTGGGTAACATATCTGTGCTTCTTGTTCATCATTGATACATGTTTGTTTATTACCTGTCGAAAATCTAATAAAAATGAGTTAAACATATAGTAGATGACGGCAGCTAAAGACCAAACAGTCCATCCAGTCAGCCCAACAAGATAAACTCATAGCATAAAAGTATGATGTGATACTACATGTGTGTGTACAAATCAAGGTAAGGTATACACATATGAGTTTATCTTAGGCGGTTAGCTTAGCAGAGTTTAAAACGGGGCTAGACGGTTTCCTAAAGGACAAGTCCATAAACCACTACTAAATGGACTTGGGAAAAATCCACAATTCCAGGAATAACATGTATAGAATGTTTGTACGTTTGGGAAGCCACCAGGTGGCCGCTGTCATGGACAGGATGCTGGGCTCGATGGACCTTTGGTCTTTTCCCAGTATGGCATTACTTATGTACTTATCTTGTTGGGCAGACTGGATGGACCGTGCAGGTCTTTTTCTGCCGTCATCTACTATGTTATTAGATCTTGATTTGTCTTTGCCATTTTCAGGGCACAGACCGTAGAAGTCTGCCCAGCACTGGCCTTGTTCCACAACTACTGAAGCTACCATTGAAACCCCACTGCAGCCCATCCAAATCTGTCCAGCCATGATCATGGCTCAGACCATAGAAGTCTGCCTGGCTCTGGCATTTGTTTCCTAATTACTGGAGTTGCTATCTGATCACCAGTATGCTTGTTTGATTCCAAGCCTTCTATACAGGATTCCATTTTGTTTATCCCATGCATTTTTGAAATCTGTTACTAGATCCAGAGACAACTGGATGACCGTGAAAGTGACTTAACAGAGGCTGTGCAGCGTGTGCAGGGCAGAATCAGGATTAGAACTCAAAAATCACAACCTCTTGTGCACTAACTACTAGGCTAGTGGTTAGTGCAGTGGACTTTGATCCTGGGAAACTGAGTTCGATTCCCACTGCGGCTCCTTGTGACTCTGGGCAAGTCACTTCACCCTCCATTGCCCCTGGTACAAAATAAGTACCTGAATATATGTAAACCGCTTTGAATGTAGTTGCAAAAACCTCAGAAAGGTGGTATATCAAGTCCCATTAACAAGATTCCATGCAGAATCTTAAAAAGTAGCAACATTCCAAAGAATAACAAGATTCCAGAATCCCAGCCTATTTGAGATTCTACATGGAATGTTGCTAGTGGAGGAGTAGCCTAGTGGTTAGTGCAGTGGACTTTGATCCTGGGGAACTGGGTTTGATTCCCACTGCAGCTCCTTGTGACTCTGGGCAAGTCACTTAAACCTTCCATTGCCCCAGGTACAAATAAGCACCTGTATATACTATGTAAACTGCTTCGAAGGTAGTTGCAACACAGAAAGACAGTATATCAAGTCCCATTATGCTTCCCTTCTTATGCACAGATCAGTTTAAGTTTTCAGAAGTGGTCAAAAAAATATTGAGGGCTGCCACTTCAAAGAATGAGTAGACCAGGGGATCTCAACCCAGTTCACAGGATCCAGCCAGACAAGTTGTCAGAATACCCACAATGAATATTCAGGAGCTAGATCTGCATGCAATGGAGGAAGTGAATGCAAATGTATCTTTTGCATATTTATTGTGGACATCCTGAAAACCTGCCTGGGTTAAGAATCCGAGATGTAAATCTTTCAAATCCTTTTTGCTACAGTTCAGGGGTTCTCAACCCAGTCTTGGGGACACATCTAGTCAGTCAGATTTTCAGGATGTCCACAATGAATATGCATGAGATAAAATTGCATGCACTACTATGCAAATGTATCTTTTGCATATTCATTGTGGAAATCCTGAAAACCCGACTGGGCTGAGATATACATTTTTCAAATCCTTTGTGCTACATTTCCTACACTGATCTCTTGGGCAATGCTAGGCTCGGTTCCCAGTTCCCCTCACACCCATGGTGTCCTGAGACCCAGTGTAATAGAAGGGAATTAAAGGGAGCCTGTCTCAGTCCAGCTAATTATGGCCGAGATATTTCTAAAACATTCATTTTCTAGTACTGGAATGGCGAGGTGTGTGTAAATATCTGGCACAACTCTGTCTTTTTAGAAAGAGGGTCACTTCACTACACAACACTGCCCAGTGAAGGGGCCAGAAGGTGTCTGTGGTGTTATTCAGTTAGCCGGTGGGGGATCCACCAGCGGTTAAGCTATTTTAGGATTCTAAAGAAGCAATTCTGAGTGGTAATTGCTTCTAGTTCTGCCCTGTGAATAGCCACCTGGTTCTGGGGGAGACAGGGAGGCGATGTGAAACCGAAGGAACAGCATGCCAGAGGGGTCTTGGACCAGGCTGTTTGCATCTTTCTCCAAGCACAGTGCAAGTCTGTAACATCAGTGAAAAATCAAAACCCCTAGCCTGTCACCTGCTGTTCATGTAGTTCTCATCCCAGTCCGGATGAATTGTGGAGGGCAGCAGACGACAGGCAACCCTCTCCCCACCAATCTTACACATTTCACTGCAGCTATGAAGAAGTGAAAGTCGGTTAAACCCTACAAGCCACAGTAGTAAAACAAGGAGCCTGGGCAGCTCCAGGGCTCAGAGATGCCGAGTTATCAGTTCCAGGCTGGAGACTGTAGGCCAGCCCTGGATTTCTGACCACCCCATCCAGATGGATTATGGGACCTGCAAGCACTGATTTCAAAGCGTCAGAGACTGTCAGAGATTGAAACTGAACCGTTACAGTCTACAGCATTAACAGCAGGGCTTGGACAAATGTCACACCAGGGAGCGCTAGAGAGGTAAAATGACTAGATGTAAAAAAAAAAATGACAGCTTCTTGGAGCAACAGGTCCAGGATCCGACAACAGGGGGAGCTATTTTAGATCTAGGCCTTAGTGGAATGCAGGGCCCACTATGAGAGGTAACGGTGTTGGGGGCGCTGGGAAACAGTGATCTTAACAGTCAAATCTGAGTTAATATCCAGAGTGAAGTCACTAAGGGCAGGCTACTGTAGCAGCATTTAATTTTCAAAAGGGCAGCGATGATAAAAGGAGGAAAATGGTTAAAAAGAAGCTGAAAGGATCAAACGCAAAGGTTAGGACGATCCGATTCAGCTCTACAGATAAACTTTTATCCATGAGCCCTTTGAGGCCGTTTTTCCTTCAAAACACCATTCAGTTCTGATAGCTTCCTGTCTATTTATACCGTTTGGGGACACATATTTCAATGTACTTACTCTTGCGATTTGTGGTTCCCATTTCCCTTTATTAACTGTTATTGAGATAGACATGGGGGGGGGGGGGGGGGGGAGCCACTGCCTACCCTGGGATCAGTAGCATGGAATCTTGCTAGTATTTAGGATTCTGCCAGGCGACCTGGACTGGCCACTGTTGGAAGGAGGTTATTGGGCAAGATGGACCATCAGTCCGACCCAATAATGGCTATTCTTATGTTTTTATGTAAGAGAAACAGGAATCTGGTGCTTTAAACCAATCTGAAGTCCACTGAACTGAAGTTAGCAAGATTCAACCCAGCCTTACCGACTCAGGCATCAATTTGAACTGAATGGCAATAGGGGGGCGGAAAGGCAAGTTTGCAGAGAATCATGGCTGACTGCCTTTAATTCTAGCTCTAGCAGGGAATCTAATTGTCTGAATCATGTGTCTCTCCTGAAGGAGCTTGTGCCAGGGAGGTAGCAATTGACTTATTAATCACAGGCCATTGAGGATTCACAGTGTACCAAAATCAGAGGCAGCTCACAAAAGCACCGCAGGGGCGAAAGGATCACTGCAGTCACCATGAAACCAGATTAAGGCAGGAGCACGTCAGGCTGCTCTGAAGGGCCAAAGGGCTTCCAAATTAACGCCCCAACTTACTTTAACAGTGATGCACAGTCATGCAAAACCCGCAAGGGATACAGCAGGGGTGGGCAATCACGGTCCTTGAAGAGCACAGCCCAGTCCGGGGTTTCAGGATTTCCACAATGAATATATTATAGGTGCTAATCCAATTCAAAATAGCTTGCCAAGAGTGGAGGAGTGGCCTAATGGTTAGGGTGGTGGACTCTGGTCCTGGGGAACTGGGTTCGATTCCCACTGCAGGCACAGGCAGCTCCTTGTGACTCTGGGCAAGTCACTTAACCCTCCATTGCCCCATGTAAGCCGCATTGAGCCTGCCATGAGTGGGAAAGCGCGGGGTACAAATGTAAGAAAAATAAAATAAATAAATACAGTTTATCCTTCCGGTTTAAATCAAATCATTAGATTGGGATTCTCATATATAATATTGTAGTGGTCACTTGCATTGAAGAGGGAGGTGTCAGAAAAGTGTAGACGTCATCGTCTTAGTGTTTACAGGGGCTGGATTAATAGTCTGCCGTCATCTTGATCTCAATATGCGAGAGTGAGCAGTGCATGTAAAAGAGCACAACATGTTTGACAGGTACAGGGCTTAATATTATTTTTGTAGAGATTTAGCTTCAAGAGTTTTATGTATATTTAATAATTAAAATTTTGTCTTCTTAGGACTGAGCCCTGAAGCACTGTTTATTAGGCAAAACATGGCCCATTCTGGAGATAAGTCAAATCTAAATGAGAATTTCTTTTAAAGACGTTACGACTAGATTAAAAGTTGTCAGGGAGCTTTATAAAATTTAAGTTATGTTGAGAAGGGAGGAAGGGGGAGAGACGAAGACGGGTTGAGGTGAAGCGCGGCGGTGAGGTCCCCGCGTCAAACGAGTCACCAGTTGAGGCTCTATGAAAAATAGCTACTTTTGAAAGAAACAGTTACTCCTGTACGGTATTACAAGAAGTCACAAAAAAGTTTGGTATCTTAATAGCATTGGGTAAGAGTAAAATTGATTGTTTTAAATCTTTCTGGACTTGGTTCCAGTTAATACAAGCAAATTTTTCTACTGTTCACATCAGCTATAATATGACTATTAAAAGCAAGGTCATACGTTTTAATTAGCTTAGCATCTTCCATCCAAAGGGATGTCTATACAACACTTCTGTTATTTTCTGAGGTTACACCAAGTGATTTCAGGGGAAGAGACAAGAAAACTGAACCACTCTGAGCATAGAAATGGAAGAATAAAATCTAAATATTCCATTGATACATTTCAAGAGATAAAACAGAAAGCCATTTTTCCCCTGTGCGGGCGGGGGACTTGTCCATCATTGTCAAAACATTGCTTTTGACTCGTAACCACTTGTAACCACTCGCCTCCACCTACCCTCCTCTCCTCTTTCCTCTACACATTAATTGATTTGTTTGCTTTACTTTTTGTCTATTAGATTGTAAGCTCTTTGAGCAGGGACTGTCTTTCTTCTATGTTTGTGCAGCGCTGCGTACGCCTTGTAGCGCTATAGAAATGCTAAATAGTAGTAGTAGTAGAATCCCAACACAAAATTTTGTGAACTCACGGCTAAGAGCTGGGTGCCATTTTTCACAAGATATAAAGGTGCAATGCTTTCCCATTACATAAGTACATAAGTAATGCCATACTGGGAAAAGACCAAGGGTCCATTGAGCCCAGCATCCTGTCCACGACAACGGCCAATCCAGGCCAAGGGCACCTGGCAAGCTTCCCAAACGTACTATCATTCTATACATGTTATTCCTGGAAATTTGGATTTTTCCAAGTCCGTTTAGTAGCGGTTTAAGGACTTGTCCTTTAGGAATCCGTCCAACCCCTTTTTAAACTCTGCTAAGCTAACCGCCTTCACCACTTTCTCCGGCAACGAATTCCAGAGTTTAATTACACGTTGGGTGAAGAAAAATTTTCTCCGATTTGTTTTAAATTTACTACACTGTAGTTTCATCGCATGCCCCCTAGTCCTAGTATTTTTGGAAAGCGTGAACAGATGCTTCACATCCACCTGTTCCACTCCACTCATTATTTTATATACCTCTATCATGTCTCCCCTCAGCCGTCTCTTCTCCAAGCTGTATAGCCCTAGCCTCCTTAGTCTTTCTTCATAGGGAAGTCGTCCCATCCCCGCTATCAGTTTAGTCGCCCTTCGCTGCACCTTTTCCAGTTCTACTATATCTTTCTTGAGATGCGGCGACCAGAATTGAACACAATACTCAAGGTGCGGTCGCACCATGGAGCGATACAACGGCATTATAACATCCTCACACCTGTTTTCCATACCTTTCCTAATAATACCCAACATTCTATTCGCTTTCTTAGCCGCAGCAGCACACTGAGCAGAAGGTTTCAGTGCGTTATCGACGACGACACCCAGACTTGTGCATCTGGTGTGAGAGATCTGAAATGCCCGTTTCAAGTAAACTAACATCAGCAAAGAACGTTTGAAGACTCCCGCTGCAGCGGTTTCATCCTTTACTGCTTTTACTACGAGTTTAAAATTGGTCGCTTTTTTACTTTTCCACACCGAAGGAAGCACGAAGGGCAGATCTGTTCAGCTGAAGCTGAGTTGACTCGAAGTAAAAGCCGAGATGGTTTCACCGCTAGGCAATGGGAATCCTAAAACAGTCTCTGACAATACAGATGTATCTTAGGGCTTTGCTCTGTTCTTGAAAACACAGTTTCGCCAGATATCAAGTGAGCGTAGCTTTCTCCCACCTACCATATCAAGGCAGGCCTGTTCTTAAAATAAAATTTCACTGCATGAGGGCAGATATACATTTTAATCCAAGCCCCAGGGTGAAAGGTAGCATTGGCGGGAGGCGGAGAGGTAATATATTACATAGCTGAAAGAACGCTTTGGCACGACTCCAGTAAAGCAGACACACTTTAAGAGGTGAAAAGTAGCTTTGAAAACATATGTGTATTGCATAAATGAGCCATATTTAAAACGAACAGTGAAAGCTCCGCTGTGGTTGAATGTATATTTTTCTTTATTAATAAATGTTTCCTTAAAATGTTACTCTAACCATACACATGCTGTTTATTCTATATTGCAAATGCTTTTGAAGGGCTCCAACGATCATTATCCATGCATTAGCACCTTGCACTGCTGATTCTGGGTTGCAGGGCTTAATTTCTAGGGGAAAGGCTGAACTCTGCTTCTTTTCAGAGTCCAGAGCAGCAGGGGTATTCTGCCCCTCCCTTTCAGGAAGAGAGGGGAGCAAAGGACAGTCACTCTACTCCCTAGTCCAGCCCCTCTTTTCCTGTTGCTCCTCGCCCTTTCCCCAGGTTCACTTCCTTTCAGTCTACAAATTAAGCCCTGTGAGAAAGTGCTTATGGATATTGATGGGTTCTGGTAGGGCTGAAATGGCTGTATCACCTTACACAACAAACAGAAACATGATGGCAGATAAGAGCCAAATGTCCCACCCAGTCTGCCCTTCCTCAGTAACCACTAACTCCTCCTTTTCCTAAGGGATCCCACGTGCCTGTCCCATACTTCCTTAAATTCTGACACAGTTTTCGTCTCCACTACCTCCACTGGGAGGCCATTCCACGCATCCACCACCATTTCCGTGAAGGAGCATTTTCTTAGATTCCTCCTAAGCGCATTTCCTCTCATTCCAGGGTTTTCCTTCATTTGAAAAAGGCTCATCTCCTCTACATTGATGCCACCGAGGTACTTAAATGTCTCTGTCATATTCCCCTCTCTCCCAGCGTATACATGTTGAGGTTCATAAGCCCATCCCCATATGACAAGAGACCGCTTACCAATTTTGTAGCCACCCTCTGGACTGACTCCATCCTGTTTTTATCTTTCCATAGGTGCGGTCTCCAGAACTGCACTCAGTACTCTAACTGGGGCCTCACCAGAGACTTATACAAGGGCACTATCACCTCTATTTTCCTGCTGGTCATGCCTCTCCTTATACACCCAAGCATTCCTCTGGCTTTGACCGTCACCGTTTCTACCTGTTTGGCCACCTTAAGGTTAACACATGCTTGAGTAATTCAGAGCTGAATGTCTGGTTGATCGAAGTGCCTCTAAGACAACGCTTTCATGGTTTTAACAACTCCAATTTGGGCTGGCCCGGTGGCTCAGGGCCGGTGCTGTGTCCTTCCCTGCAGAAGACTTGGGATGAATTATTGGGCCCAGCTGGGGTTCTCAGCAACACAGGACAGGAGAAAATTTCAAGCTGGAACTCAACAGCAACACCTTCTGGCTAGATGTAGGCTCCACATTAGTGGGTTCCCGAGGTATGCGAGGCGAGGTCTGTGGCTCCTGGTGGAACAGCTGCACTGCACTGGCTGAACTGAGCTTGGGGGAGGGGGGGAAACAACGTAGAAACAGGGGAGGAACCCATGCGAACTTATGAAGGGTCCTGGCACCATATTCTGATGGAAAACCACAAAAAGCAAGGGTAAAACTGGGCCAGAAATTAAAATACAACCTCAGCAGCCAGCCAGCTCAGAATTAAGATCCTGAATGGCTGCTGGTTTCTCTGAGAAAATGCTTTGCATATTCAAATGGAAGAAAAGCATAACAGCAGTACCAATCAACTTGTATATTCATTTTAAATGAGTCATTTCATGGACAGTGGCTCTTCTATACAGCCCGTTTTCACCCCCTTCCTTCTGATGAACGTGGGTTGGAGATATGTAAATAAATAATTTTTGTTTTTTGGGGTTTCAATCAGACCTTGCTTCTGTTGAGCTACATCTCCAGAAGCCTTCAGTCAGAAGCTTTTATTGTACATTTCCTCCGCTCAGTTCCAATCACTGTAATGACAAGTCCAGTAGCTACAGGTCACTGCTCTCTCTACAGCTTGGCTAAAGTGAACCCTAAGTCTGGCCACTAGGTGGTGCTGTTAAAGGACAGCCAAGCCTTCCTGTCACCTCCAGGGTTGTGAATTCTGGATGCTCAGCCCAGGCGTCAAACAGGTCCTTTGTGTGACTGCATGCAGTATTTGCAATTAAGCTACTAGGCCAACACAGGGGAATTAGCCACCTCCTCCTCCCTCCTTTCTTAAAAAAAAAAAAAAAAAAAATACCATTCAGGCCAGCAGGTTCCATTAATTCCTAACCATGAAGGTTAGATAAGTAATTTCTGATTTAGCCACTAGATGGCAGCAGATACTCAACAATGAACACAAACCTTTTGAAAACAATACCTATCAAAGCCATCTCCTGTCCCAAGCATTTTATGTTTCTTCAAACACATTCACTTCATGATTCATAGCTAAAAAGGCTGCATTAAAAAAAAAATCTACTTTCCTGCTGGTCAGCAGGTGTTTTCTTTTTCTTTGTAAATAATACATCAATGTAAACCTGTCATCGCTAAAACCATTACCCAATATTTGCAGCCCTGAACGGATGTCACCGGGTCCACGGAGTCGGTTGTACCACTACACAAATTGAGGGCACTGATCCTAGGACTGTACCAGGACAGCAGCGACAGCAGACCTGGTTTGCTCCTGCTGCTTCCTTAAGTGACATGACTATCACCTTTATGCCAGCAGCACTCCGAATTCACACGGGATTCTAGGTTTTTTTCCCCCCCCCTCTGCCCACCAGTTTCTACTTTGAAAAGCTTTAAAATGTGCACAAAAGTCTTTAAAATATTTTGGGATCTGCAATGGAAGGCTTGCAAATATTTCAGGAGCCTGCAACACACAGACCGAAGGACAGCGACTCCCCCCACCCCCAATCAGCTTCAAGGAGAAACCGTATAACCTTGAATTACGCTCTGTGGCGCCTGGAAATATGGTTCACTGAATGGGTGAAGTGCAGTTTTGAAGGATTCTTATTTGTTAATCTATCTTTTAACAGCATCCAGTATAAAAAGATATTGTCATCATCTTTTCATCTACAGCTGTTGAGACCTGGAATGAGCTCTCTTTACTGATTTTATGTATTAGGTTTTTTTTTATTTCTTTTGATACCTCGCCTTGAATTCATTTTGAAAGATTTGGCAGATTATAAGACTCAGATAACATAACATGAAAAAAAAAACCAGACCTCTTATTATGCTTTTCACAGGAGACTTAAAACTTACCTCTTCTGACAGTTTTCGAATTATGGCAGGTTTATATATATATATGTAACTGTAGTTCAGTATTTTATTGTAAAAACTGCTCTGGACCCTTCGGGAGAGAAAGTGGTGTAGAAGGCCAGGATTACAATTAAACATGGGTGATGGAAGAGGGACGAATTTAAAATATAATAATAATGCGGAAAGCATATCAGTTTATTCATGTTATGTTGGGTGTTACTTTGTAGGTAATAAGGTTGATCTCAGCTCAAGGATCTTGTCATACCCCCCCCTACTGTCGGTGCTAAACTATTGCAGCCCCCGTTGTGGCCCATATTTTAGTAAGTGTACATTCTGCCTCAGTGACAGCTAGAGGGTCCATCAGTAGAAGGCAGAAAAAGTGTTAAAGTTACTGTACTTAAATAGCGTTAGTGCCAGGGCAGGTAAATTGGGAGGTTGCCTCAAGCATTTCCAAATTGGCAACACAATATTAATTATGAATATGGTTAGTGTTGTTGTAAGTGATCTCACCAACCCCCCCCCTCCCCCAAGTCCCATGACAAGTAGTCACACGGTGATGACCTCATGGCCTGGGCCAATTTCAACCCATCTCCTTTAAATATAAAGCCAAGGTGCTTCGTTCAATTATTTCCCCGTTAGCCATGTTTAATAGCTGATCACAGTTGCCAAACACACCCAGCAGCCGCCCACCTGAAATTGTGCAACCAGCGGATTTGAACTGCCGACTTCTTGGAATCACTATCAATGATTTTGAGCACTGGAATGTCACATATTAAAATTTTAGGGAATATACATACATTGCAATATTTCAACCCCACCATGTCCTTGGCATCACCGTCCCCTCCACATTTTCCATGCACCATTTGCGTTAAAGACGTATCGGTTCCAGCTCATTTTAAACAGAAATCTGCACATGATTAATAAAGCATATTGGTTTAGACTGCAGGGACTCAGGGACCCACAGTTGGGAATCCTCGCGTAGTTGAGTGTTGCTTATTTTGAGATGGACAGCTACCGGATGACTCCATCTGTCTCGTCTCATTCCCTCAACTCCCTCGGTTGAGAAGCCACAAAACGAAGTCTCGCTTGCGTGGGCAATACTACATCAAAAGGTCAGGAGGCGTTTAACAATCAAAGCCATAAAGTCCTTCAATCAAAGGGTGGGAAGAGTGTGAACCGTTTCATGCCGATTACACACAGGAAAGAAAAATCCTGTGTGTTGACAAACAGTTTTTGCAAGAGTTTCAGTGGCGGTAGAGATTTCCTTCTGTGTGATTTTATAAATATCTTTCAAAAACTGTCTGTGCTAGCTTCTTTGGTAGCGTTTGCATAACAGTATAAAAAATGTAGCTTTGCAATTGAATGAAGTAATCTAGCGTATGAGAAACACTTTTGCACGACGTCCCTGGCCTAGGAGGCCGGGAGCCTCCGAGTACCTGGACCAGACACCAGTCGCTTCAATGCATTCTTCCCAGGAGTAGAGGTAGGAGCTTTTTCCTTTTCACGTCTTTTTGACACGACGCCCCGTCCCAAGTCTATGACCAGGGGGTAGAGTGTGTGTCCTGGGGGCTCTCCAGCTATTTTTTGAAAAACTTCTTGTTTAGCAGGAAGAGGAGAAGGTTCACGTTGACCTTGGCCTTGCCGAACATTTTCATGACAGCGACACCCTCGTACTGGAGCTGCAGGAGGTCCTGGAAGAGAACGTCAAATAGCGTGAATAGGTGCTCTCTCAAGTAGACGAAAAGACTCTTTCTTGCATGCGGAGAAACTGGTAGACGGCCGAGCCACGGCTAATACATCACGACACTAAACAGGAAAGTGACAAGGGTGTCCATAAAGGGATGGTTTATAAGTACATAAGTATCGCCATACTGGGACAGACCGAAGGTCCATTGAGCCCAGCATCCTGTTTTCAACAGTGGCCAATCCAGGTCACAAGTACCTGACAAGATCTCAAAAAAGCTCAATATATTTTATGCTGCTTATCCCAGAAATAAGCAGTGGGTTTTCCCCAAGTCCATTTTAATAATGGTCTACGGACTTTTCCTTCAGGACCTAACCCAGGCCTTTTCGCTGCTCAACCTTTATTCCGACACTTAACCGGTTAATGGTCTGAAAATCATCAGCAACTGTGTAAATCCCAGCTCGAGCCAGTCTCTGGCCCCGGTGGACTCCCTGGATTTGCAGCTACCCCGCCCAGTTATGTACCATTGAAAATCCGGGGATTAACCAGCAGGAACCTCTGCAACCTGCTTAACCCTTTAGTGTCCAATGTTCCTGTAATAAGCCATATGGGAACAGATTGATGGGAACATTGGACACTAAAGGGTTAAGTCATTTCAAATATTGGCCCAATAGCATTCATACTCTGCATGCAAATACCTCCCAGCACTCTACAAAGAGTGATTTGCATACAAACCCTAGGCAAAAACTCTTTATAGAGAGAGAATGGCTTCCCAGAGAAAGTCCAGTGGAACCCCGACATAACGCACCCTGCAATAACACGATTATGTCATGGCTCCTCTTTCTGTTTACATACAGCTCCTTTTGCAACAGATCAATTTTTGCTTCAATTGTGTTTATGTTCTATTGACCCCACGATAACGAGACCTCGCATTTAACACGATGATATTTTACGGATCCCAATCATAGCATTATATCGGGGCCTTACTGTACCTGTATATAATATATGTAAACCACTTTGGTTGTACACAGAAAGTTTATAGTTATAGTTTATCAAAACTTGCTATACCACCCAAGCTGACTAGCAGAACTGGATGGTTTACAATCAAAAGAGTGGAAAAAAAATACAAACTCAAATAGGAAAGGGAGTAAGACCACCAACCAAGGCGTTTACAACAGGTTATTATTAAAGAGTTTGAGAGGGATCAGGATTAGGGATGGGAGAGAACTGAGAGAGGAGGAAGGGGAAAAAGGAAAGAGGGACGGAGGCCATCTACAGGGACCACTGGAAAAGTATTATAATTGACACCTTTAATAGAATTTCTATCCCGCAGTCAACCTTGTGGTTCTACTACTACTACTACTACTATTTAGCATTTCTATAGCGCTACAAGGCGTACGCAGCGCTGCACAAACATAGAAGAAAGACAGTCCCTGCTCAAAGAGCTTACAATCTAATAGACAAAAAATAGAGTAAGCAAATCAATTAATGTGTACAGGAAGGAGGAGAGGAGGGTAGGTGGAGGCGAGTGGTTACAAGTGGTTACAAGTCAAAAGCAATGTTAAAGTGGGCTTTCAGTCTAGATTTAAAGGTGGCCAAGGATGGGGCAAGACGTAGGGGCTCAGGAAGTTTATTCCAGGTGTAGGGTGCAGCGAGACAAAAGGCGCGAAGTCTGGAGTTGGCATTAGTGGAGAAGGGAACAGATAAGAAGGATTTATCCATGGAGCGGAGTGCACGGGAAGGGGTGTAGGGAAGGACGAGTGTGGAGAGATACTGGGGAGCAGCAGAGTGAGTACATTTATAGGTTAGTAGAAGAAGTTTGAACAGGATGCGAAAACGGATAGGGAGCCAATGATTACAAAGCCAAGAAGCTGGACAGTCACCAGAAAATACAAAACTAAAGAAACCTACAACAAAACCAAAAACAGTTACAGATAAGAATCCCTTGCACTTTGGGAGAAGCTTCCATGACAAAGAGCTTCAGGCTGTATCTGTATGAAAGGAATCATGGATATCATAGACCCTCCATTGGTCTTGTCATTCCACCGGCCTCGAGACGCGGTTACTAAAATGTATGCGCTCTCACTACACATCACGATTCAACAGAAAGAAATCGCGAGGAAAAAGAACTCTGCAGCCAACGCTCGATGGCAGGACAGGAGCCCACTCACCTGATAGTGAAGCTGAAATTTCTCCATATCGACTCCTAGAAACTTGGCTTTCACCTGGAACTTGCCAGCTTCGTCACAGGGAACGATATCAAAAATCACGTTCCGAAACCTGGAACACAGAGAGAGAGAGAGAGCGCTGCTGGGAACAGTGGAGGCGGACACTGGAGGGAAGGGAGCAGTGGACTGAGGAATCGGAGAGGTCTGAATACCGCCAGGATCTAAAAGGGTCCCTGTGGCCTAAGAAACTAAACTAGGGATAGGCAATCCACCTAGGTGGATGAACCACAAAATCCCACGAAAAGAATACACAAAGAAAGAGTGGGAAGTGGACCAGTGACTGCAGAGGCTGGGGCAACTAAGTTGAACAGGAACTTTATTGCAGACGTGATTTTTTATTTCAAAGCACAAAGGTCTTCTTTTTAAGACCCCCTTTCTATACCAGGACTCTACATCCGAATACAGATCATCAAAGACTCCTGAGGCAGGCCTGTGGCCGAAACACAGATCTGTATCGAGTCTGCAATAAAGTTCATTTGTGTTCAACATAGTTGCCCCAGCCTGTGGAGTCATTGGTCCACTTCCCACTCTTTCTTTGTGTGTCTAAGAAACTAAACACCGCCGCCTGTAAGTGTGATTTCAGGAGAATTCCTGCTTCTCTCAAATCAAAGCAACTTGAGGAGGAGGGGAGGTGAAGGGAAGAGAGTTATCAACGTGGGTACCGTTAAGACATGGGTTATTAGTAACTAGGTCTCATTGCATAAAATGGGCCGGTGCTACAATAACATGTCTTAATGGTCTGTCTCTGTTTATGAGAGTCTTTCTGTGGTACATCCAAAGTGGTTGATAACTTCCCCTCTTAATCTTTTAAGCCCAGCAAAATTCTTGATTTGATGTTTTCATGAAGGAGATTTATCATCGGCTGCCCACAAGCTCTGTGGTATCTGTCTGGACTCTGAAGTATTATGTAAGTGGAGGAGAAGCCTAGTGGTTAGTGCAGTGGACTTTGATCCTGGGGAACTGGGTTCGATTCCCACTGCAGCTCCTTGTGACTCTGAGCAAGTCACTTAACCCTCCATTGCCCCTGGTACAAAATAAGTACCTGAATATATGTAAACCGCTTTGAATGTAGTTGCAAAAACCTCAGAAAGGCGGTATATGAAGTCCCATAAACAAAATTCCATGCACAGTCTCAAAGAGTAGCAACATTCCATGTAGAACCCCAAAGAATAACAATATTCCAGAATCCCAGCCTATTTGAGATTCTACATGGAATGTCGCTACTATTTGAGGTTCCACATGGAATGTTGCTAGTGGAGGAGAAGCCTAGTGGTTAGTGCAGTGGACTTTGATCCCACTATAGCTCCTTGTGACTCTGGGCAAGTCACTTAACCCTCCATTGCCCCTGGTACAAAATAAGTACCTGAATATATGTAAACCGCTTTGAATGTAGTTGCAAAAACCTCAGAAAGGCGGTACATCAAATCCAATTTCCCTTTCCCTACCCAGAACATTTGTGATAGTGCAGAACAGAAGTTTTAAAAATAAATACAAATCTAACAATATCCATTCAGTACCCATTCACTCAAGGCAGTGTACAGTAAGAACAGATCAAACATGAGCAACAGACAATTACAGCAGTAAAAATATTCAAAAACAATACGAAGTATGGCAAAGTCTACTATTTACAATGTCAACACAATACGTAATAGAACATTATAGGTGATAGCGAAGGGTAAGAAAGTAGGAAGAGTTAGAAAGTAAGGTGATTGATTTAAAGAAAGTTGCACATTTTCCACAAAAGAGACAGAAAAAAAAGGGGGAAGGGGGAAGCCCTTTTTAAAAGTACTCACTGGGTAACTGGAAGATCCTCTATTTCCAACAGGACTCCTTTCTCAAAGAGTCTGGCAGCCGTGTAGCTCAGAGAGGGCTGTTTCTTATTTTTACTGGTAACCCTTGGAAAACAAAAGCAACAGGAAAATGCATTAGAAACTGTAAGCCACAATTTGAAGACCTGGAGCAGTATATGTGCCTTGTCCATCCTGGACCAGAAACAAAGAGAAACCCCTTTTTATCAAGGTAATATTAGGAACTCATGATTTGACAACACTTGGGGTAAAGTAATAAAAAGTCAGATATAGCTGTGTATCCTGGGACAAAGGGGAGACAGGGTGTGGGGTAGAGAGTAAAGAGCAACCCCTGCCAGCGAGAGTCACGGCACCGAAGGCATAACCACTAGAAAGAGGCTCCCTTTCTTCCACAACCATCGCAGCGACTGGGCGGTGTGTCCTGAAGAGACAGAGAGCATTCAAGAGCTCACACGTTCCGTATCCAGGGCCGGATTTAAGATGTTGGTGCTCACAACTAGGTCCGGAGAACAGTGGGGGGGACGGGGGAAATTCTCCCTAGAGACCAGATCATAGCCCTAAAGCAAGCAGAATCAGGGTTTTCTTTATCCCAGGTATTTTCTGCCCTCACGATCTGTCACTCTAAGCAGCACCTTGGGCTAAATTCAGGCCAGTGGTAACTTACTTGCCGTTGGCTGTCAGGTTGTCCAGACACGTTTTGATGTACTGATTGTAATAGTCGATCTGTTCCTCATAAAACATTGTTTTGGAGTTCAGCCCCTGGAGGGTCTGCTGGAGCTTCACCAGCTCCGCCTTGCGGTGCTGCCGGTACCGTCTCTGGTTACAGATGTCCTATGATAAATGAAGACAAAAACAGGAGGGGCTAAGCAGGGGGCCCCGCTATTGCTAAGACTGGCCCTGGTGCAAGGGTGGAACTTGAGCCTTACACTCAATTAACTTTCAGGTCTCTAGCCTGCAGACACCACCATCCACCCCCCCTTAACATCTTGATAATTAAACCCTACAACAACCATGACCATCACACACACATCCTATAAAAATGCAGATTAAAGTGTGCTCTGATGGTTCTTCAAGTCTGAGTGTGTCTCAGGATCTACTGTTCTCCTCTGACTGCAGCTGTTCTAGGCGACTGCCTTATCTAGCCTAATGGTTGGCCTGGCTCTGGTTCCGAGGGAAGGCCTCATCATGGTTCTTCCAAGTAACCAAATTCCAGAAGCACACAGAAGAGTGGCCTGAAAAATGAAACTCAAACCTGCAGCATCAGACAGGTCCAAAATTCACCCAGTTCATAGCAACCCAATATTGACCTGGACGTCGGCATTCTGGTTAACGATATTATGATACAGGTCCGTTACCTTGGCTATCTGGTTAACGATATCTTGATAATCATCAGCGGAAGTCACCACTCCCAGACTCTCCAGCCTCCACAGGTCCCGGATCACTTTCCTCTTTTTCTCTTCCACGGACAACTGGCTATTTCCCAGCAAGGAGTGGCCGCGTTTCAGCTTCTCGGGGGTCTGAGCCAAGCTCGCTGCTCGCCGGTGCATCAGACGGCGGTGGGCTAGTTCCTGAAAACAACAGGGAGTATATCACATCTAAAAGGCAAACGAAAACTAAAAGGAATAGCCTAGTGGTTAGTGCAGTGGACCTTGATCCTGGGGAACTGAATTCAATTCGATTCCCACTGCAGCTCCTTGTGACTCTGGGCAAGTCACTTAACCCTCCATTGCCCCTGGTACAAAATAAGTACCTGAATATATGTAAACCGCTTTGAATGTAGTTGCAAAAACCTCAGAAAGGCGGTATATCAAGTCCCATTTCCCTTTCCTCTTACCGAAATCAGACACTGGCAACACTGTGTGTATAAACCACCATCTTACTGTAAGGGGCTTTTTTTTTTTACACAACTCGGTGTGACGGGTATGTCTCGTTTGACTGCCTGAGGTGCTTGTGATGGCAAAAATCCAGCTTTCATATTATTGAGGTTGCTGCAAAAGTCTTTAAGTTTAAGGTCAGTCTTTCATCTGCTTCTGATGCATAAACTGTTCAGTTTCATTGTTTCCACAACAGACCTCGTTTTTTTTTAAGACACTAAGAGAACTACAGACTGTAATTGTAGAAGTTAGTGATAGAACTGGCCTGGGAACCAGTATTCAAAATCCCACTTCTGCCCCTGATATTTCTTCTGACCTTCAGCAAGCCGCTACAGCGGAAAGTGTAACAGGGCGCTTCAATGCTAGGCAGGGAACGTCTGTTCTGTCCCAACTCCATTACAGAATTCTAGCATAAATCAGCCAGGTCCATGGAAGGCATAAATGTTCGTGCGGCAAACTGAGCGTTTAACTTACAGTATTCTTTAAGTTGTGTTTGTTAAGTGGCAGCTCTGCTCATGCCCCTCCCATGTCCTGCCCCCTTGCAATTACACTCTCTCTCAGTGGTTCCCAAACCTGGTCCTGAAGGCATCCCAGCCAGTCAGGGTTTTAGGATTTCCACAATGATTATTCATGAGTGGAGTCAGTGCGGGCAGATCTCGCTCATGAATATTCATTGTAGATATCCTGAAAACCTGACTGGCTGGGGTGCCTCCAGGGCAAGGTTTGGGAACCACTGCACTATCTTATAGAACAACACACGGTGCATTTATGCACTTAAAAGGCAGTTTTTCTGTGCACTTACGCACACTCACTGCATGTGGCTCAGTTATAGAATTGCTTTTATCTCCTGCTGCCTCAGGTAGCCACTCAAAGTAAGCACTTTGGGACAGGGACCTATAAAATGCAGCTTTCTTTGTTCTCATATTTAATACACTGCCTTTCCCAGAGGCCTCTGGGAATACTAAATACTCACAAAGGGAGCCTGGCTTTTAGGTGAAAGACAGATACTAAAAAAACAAAACAAAAAGAAAAAAAACGCACCTGCTCTGCTGATGTCGGTGTGTGTAAAACCTGGAGCAGGGAATCCCCGGGCTGGGATCGGATCACATCCACCAGCATCTGTTTTGTGCTAGATCAGATGAGAAATATTACCACCAACCATAGGAAAGTGTTCACTGACATACCCTGCTTCAAACACACCCCCCCCCCCCCCTTCCTGAATTGCCACCTCCCTGCACGGAGAAATCAGGGCCATTGTTTTGAACCAGAGAAATTCTTACACAGATGATTATTATCTGGGGTCTGGAGTGAAACACACAAGCTGCAAGCGAGATGAACTCCTATCATACGCTCTCAGCTAAGCTTTCACCCAGACAACAAGCTCGTCTGCTGACGAGTTAACACGTGGCAGAGAAACTGACCTAAGTAACAAGCTCTTGGCGTCCATCTCCTCGCTGTTCGCCTCTGTCATCTCCAGCTTGCTGGTGAGGGTGAGTGAAAGCTCCAGCTTGCTGAGCTGAGCCCACGCCTGCTCAGCGGTCCCGTCACCGACATGAGAGGTACCCTCGCCTACAGTAGCAGGAAACCAACACAAAAGCCCAAATTATCGGAAGGGTCGTCTAGATGACGAGGCCTCAATGGCTTCAGCCACAGACCTATTTATTTAATTGTAACATTTATATCCCACATTTTCCCACCCATTAGCAGGCTCGATATGGCTTACACAATACCGTAAAGGCGATCGCCAAGTCCGGTAGATGTTAAACAAATACAATTGAAAATAAGGGTTAGGTAAGGTTAGAGTAAACAGGTACAAAAAGGGACAAGGAAATAAAGGAATGTATAATGTCCAATGCGATGTAAGGTATTGATGCACTGCAGAGTTGAGGCATTTCAGTAGGGCCAGTAGGGTAGGCCTTGCAAAACAGATAGGTCTTTAATGATCGCCTGAAGTTTTGATGCCCAATGCACACAGAACGTTAAATATTAAGAAACAGGCGTGTTCCCGCCAGCCGAAAGGGTGCAGAAAAGTTCAGCGGATGCTGACAGTCCTGGGTAATAAAAGAAAAAAAGGTAAAATTGTAAAGATTCCTCCCCCCCCCCAAAAAAAAGGGGGAGGGGAGGAACTAAATAAATAAATGTTCCATTTTAAATCTGAAGTCACTGGCAAAACCATTACCTCTCCTCTCTCCCTACATTCCTCCCCGTGAACTCCGCTCACTGGACAAATCTCTCTTGTCGTCCCTCTTCTCCTCCACTGCTAACTCCAGGCTTCGCTCCTTTTCTCTCGATGCACCTTATGCCTGGAATAGACTTCCTGGACCTATACGTCTAGCTCCATCTCTACCTGTTTTCAAATCTATGCTGAAACCCCACCTTTTCACCACTGCTTTTGGCTCCTAACCACTACTCAGTTCCCCTATCCTTGTTCCTTCTCACCCAGTACTTCCCTCGCCCTTAATTGTCTTGTCTGTCTGTATTTTTAGATTGTAAACTCTATCGAGCAGGGACTGTCTCACTGTGTCAGGTGTTCAGCACTGCGTGCATCTTGTAGCGCTATACAAATGTTAATAATAATAATAAATGATTTCCATTAAATCATAGACAAGATAATGTGGTTGCACTGTTAGGAGTGGAGATGAAAAATATATTTTAAAAGCAACAGGAAACAAGGACATCCCCGAGTCGTAATTCAAGAAAGGGGATCATAGCATTGCTTGGAGAATACTGCCTTCCACAAACCAAACCAGAATCTGGAAGTTGCAGCCCATCCAGGACACTGTGCGAGGTCAAAACACCTATTAATATTATCCTTGGTGGAGAAATGAGTGTCACACAATGGAAGGCACATCTTCCATTTGTGTGCAAGGAATTTCTTCCGCCATGTGTGTTATCAACTCTCCAACACACCTATCAGGGATTGGATTGTGGGCAGCTCCCCCAGATCCTCCAGCAGCTCGTGTAGTGGGTCCCCGTAACTCGGAAAGACGGCGTCCTGATGCTCCAGCAATAGCTAAGGGAGAGAGGAAGCATGAGATAAGTTTAAGTAACACAGTGAAAAGAAGACGACAATCATTACGAAAATGATAAAGGGGATGGGATGACTTCCCTACGAGGAAAGGCTGAAGCGTCTAGGGCTCTAAAGCTTGGAGAAGAGACGGCTGAGGGGAGATATGATAGAGGTCTATAAAATAATGAGTAGAGTGGAACAGGCAGACATGAATCGTTTGTTTACTCTTTCCAAAACTACTAGGACTAGGGGGATTGATAAAGCTACAATAGTAAATTTAATACAAATCGTAGAAAATTTTTCTTCACTCAACGTGTAATTAAACTTGGGAATTCGTTGTCAGAGAATGTGGTAAAGGCAGTTAGCTTAGCAGGGTTTAAAAAAAGGGCAAGCCAGCTTCCTAAAGGAAAAGTGCAAAGGCCATTATTAAACTGACTTGGGGAAAATCCACTGCTTATTTCTGGGATCTTGCCAGGTATTTATGGCCTGGATTGGCCACTGTTGGAAACAGGATGCTGGCTTGATGGACCTTTGGTTTGTCCCAGTGTGGCAATACTTATGTACTTATCTACAGAGGATTAGTTACCATTCCTCCGAGGCTTGTTCCCTATTCCCTGCCACAATACATGGGACATCACACAGTGCTCTTCTATGGTTGACAGAAGGTAGCAGCTCACTATAGAGCTAATTGCCAATCTCTGCTCTCTTCCCTCACTAGCACTATGACCAGCCTAAGCCAGGGTAAGAGTTTGTCACTTAACAGTACTCCTCATGTGCTCACCTTATGGGTGCTAATCAGCTCCCCCGCTGTGATATAGATGACTGGCTTGACGACATTCAACATCTCCGAATACTCATCAACGCTGAACCGCTCTTCCGGCTCTGGCACAGAGCAGGCCGCAGCAACAAACTTTCTAATTAGAGTTAAAAAGAAGGAATCAGTTATTCAAAATGCTCAAGGAAATGTACTTTAGCATCTCCCACATAAAATCCCTTTTATTTAAAAAAAAAAAAATCAATTTGTTTTCTTCTAGTGATCAAGGAGAGGAAGTACATAAGTATTGTCATACTGGGACAGACGAAAGGTCCATCAAACCCAGTATCCTGTTTCCAACAGTGGCTAATCCAGGTCACAAGTACCTGGCAAGATCCCAAAACAGTACAGTACATTTTATGCTGCTTATCCTAGGAATAAGTAGTGGATTTTCCCCAAGTCCTTTTTAATAATGGTCTATGGACTTTTCCTGTAGGAAGATATCCAAACCTTTTTTAAACCCTACTAAGCTAACTGCTTTTACTACATTCTCTGGCAATGAATTCCAGAGTTTAATTACATGTTGAGTGAAGAAAAATTTTCTCCGATTCGTTTTAAATTTACTACTTTGTAGCTTCATCGCATGCCCCCTAGTCCTAGTATTTTTGGAAAGCATAAGCAGACACTTTACATCTACCCGTTCAATTCCACTCATTATTTTATAGACCTCTATCGTATCTCCCCTCAGCCGCCTTTTCTCCAAGCTGAAGAGCCCTAGCCGCTTTAGCCTTTCCTCATAGGGAAGTCGTCCCATCCCCTTTATCATTTTTGTCGCCCTTTTCTGTACCTTTTCTAATTCCACTATATCTTTTTTGAGATGCGGCGGCCAGAACTGAACACAATATTCAAGGTGATCCGGTGGTTAAGACAATGGGCTGAGAACTAGGAATGCCAGAATTGAAACCCTGCTTCAGCCACCGACATAACCTTCCTGTAGATTCTATATAGGGTGCCCAGATCCGGGCATCCGCCGAGATGCCTGCTCAACTTAATTGGCTAATGACCAATTATTGATGTTAACTGGCACCAATTAGGATTTGCATGGGCATCTGGCTGCGCACTATTCTATAACGCTGGGTGGGCGTGGCCACAGGCATTCCAAAACGTTGCACGCAGGATTATAGAACAGTGGGTCTCCGTGCCCAACTTGGCCATCAGAATTTACACCAGCTTTCAGCAAGTCTAAGTCTGGCACCCAGAGCTGGGCACGGAAACAGCCACTAAACGCTATTCTGTAAACAGCGTGGGCCCTTTACAAGATATAAACGCCAAACTTTTCCAGTGTCTATTTTTGAGCAGCATTCATAGAATTTCACCCTCCTCCCCCCACCCTTTTGACCTTGGGCAAGTCACTATCTTCTATTGCCTCAGATACCTCAGAAAAGGCCGACCCAATCTTAGGCACAGCTAGGCAGTTGCCTAGGTCGGCAGTTGCCTAGGTCAGCAGCTGCGGTCACAATAGATCCCGACAGCCATAGAAATTCAAAGCAGCAGCAATGAGTACTGAATGGTTGCTTCTTGCCCTCATACTCACACATGTATGTGCAACATTTACACCTCTAAATATTAATGTCCTGGTCAGCGAAGATTAGAGGCCTGAAGGTTAACCTGTGGGGAAATGGCGGGGGGGGGGGGGGGGGGGGAGGGGAAGGGGGGGGGCTTAAAGCTGAAAGTTTGCCTAGTTCACCCCATACCAGCCCTGCACTTAAGACTGTCAGCTCTTCAAGGCAGGGACATATTGCACTTGAATATGTATCACTGCTGTACAGTGCTGTGTACATCCAGGGGTGCTAACCTTCAACTCCGACTCCTCGATTTTTCTACTGTCTGGCTCCAACTCTGACTCCAGCTCCTACTGATATTAAGCTTTAAGTTTTTTGTTCTGGATCTAAAGTATTTACCAGTATTTTAGACCCAAGACAAAGCTATTTATATCTGTAAGTATAAAACAATACATTTACCAAATATTATGGATTTTTTTTTTACATTTTTATTTTGAAGGTGGAGTTGGTATGTTTTTAGTAACCTGGCTCCACAGCCCTGGGTGCTATAAAGATAAAGTTTTATTATTGATCTGAGAGGGTGAATTATCAGCCGCACACAGGGGTGGATGGTTTACGCTGAACGCAGGACTTATGATCTATCTCTGTCATATGAAACCCTGAGCATTACACGCCCAGGCCAGACAAAAATTAACCAACACTCCATCAGATTCTCACACAGCCGGCATGTGGCTTAAAAAGACACCAGCGTCGAAGAGACACGGGCTGCTCGGCAGTCACTGGGCAAAGACGCCCTCTTTCATCTTTCTATTAGGCAAATCTGGTGGGCTGCTATCCAAGCTCCCTAATTTGTCCCCTGTGAGCAGGGCAGAGATGCAGACGTATCAATTATTAATCTGCCGGTACTTAAAAAGTACTAATTAGTGATTAATTTCACTCTGTGCTGATAATACTGGAAGTACCAATTTAATTATTCCAAGTGGATTTTAATCTAATCATCTCTTAAATCGCTGTGTACTTAAATTCTAATCATGCCTCCTCACTTACTGTAAAATATTTGCATCACGCCAGCTGAGTATTTTGGAGATTTTAAGAGCTTGATCAAAGCTTTTGTATAACTTACTGGTGTTTGAAAGGAGCCTTAACTCTTTAGGAGAGAAACTGGGCAGCCAGTCTCCCGTTCCTTTGGGTTTCTGGTAAATGTAGAGCAGGGGTATGATCTGGTATCATGAGTCTGCATTCTCACCTAACAAGGGATTTCTCCTCTATTTAATAACCTTCCCCCCATCCCCAATCTATGGCCAGAGGCTGTGTGCACCAAGACCGCTTCCAGATTCTGTCAATCATGGACTCCCAGGTCTGGCCACTAGGTGTCGCCATGGCACAAATCGCTGAATTGCCCTCAAGGGGGTTGTGAATTAGAGAATGACACAGGGACACAGTTTGGCCCTGTCCCCCGCAAGCTCAGTCTGACCCATCCGCACAAGCCTTGAAGTTATGATTTTATACTTAAAATGCGTTTTTATTCAAGTATAAAAAGGAACAATATTCTGTACAACTGTTTATAAATCACAAATAAAAAAGGGGAACCTTTAACGGAAAATGTCAACAGAAAACTCAAAAGCTGAAGGAATAAAAAAATCCAATATATACTTTATGTGAAGTTGAGTATAATGAAAGTGATTTTTCTTCTATTAGCATTCTGACCATAAAGTAATGATTCTCAGGGAGATAATGAGTATCATAATGAATGATGATCACCGTGATATAATTGACAGCAAATCAAATACCACCAGGGGTGGGGGGGGGGGGGGGAAGCAAATTTGATGGAAGGGTAAATTATGGTAAGCTACCAATATACCCAGTACATTGGAGAACAAACTGTTAAGATCTTCAGGCACACCAATATAAGATAAAAGAGACTCAAAACTATGGAACTCCAACGAATTAGGGATGAACCAAATATCTATATTAGATTCAATTTGGCCGAGTAGTGACTTTAATTCAAATATGAATAATCTGAGCCTCTACTGTATATAAAATAATGAGTGGAGTGGAACAGGTGGATGTGAAGCGTCTGTTCACGCTTTACAAAAATACTAGGACTAGGGGGCATGCGATGAAACTACAGTGTAGTAAATTTAAAACAAATCGGAGAAACGTTTTCTTCACCCAACGCATAATTAAACTCTGGAATTCGTTACCAGAGAACGTGGTGAAGGCGGTTAGTTTAAAAAGGGGTTGGACAGTTTCCTAAAGGACAAGTTCATACTACTAAATGGACTTGGGAAAAATCCAGAATTTCGGGAATAACATGTATAGAATGTTTGTACGTTTGGGTAACTTGCCAGGTGCCCTTGACCTGGATTGGCCGCTGTCGTGGACAGGATGCTGGGCTCGATGGACCCTTGGTCTTTTCCCAGTGTGGCATTACTTATGTACTTATGTACTTAATACTATTAAATCAGAAGGAAAAAAACGACCCCAACAGTTTTGATCATGGCAGTAATGAGCAATCAGGCTGCACACGTTTGTCAGACTCATCACAGGTCATAAAAAAAACCTCCTGATTATATATTTTTTAAATCATATATACGCGCTCAAAAACACCAAACGTTCATCATCGAGAACGGTGCCATGTTTGAGAATGAAACACTAAGAGACTGGAAGAATTTGTGACTGCCTGAATGAAGCAGGGACAATCAACAAGGATCGGCATTTAGTCCCCCTGATGAAGCTTGATCAAAAGTGAAAACGGAGATCTCCGTCGGGATTTTTTAAGCTAAGGGCCTGAGACATTTTCTAATATTCTGTTATTTAGAAAAGGTTATGAACTTTTGATGTTTTTGAGAGCACATATATGATTAAACAATATATAATCAGGTGTTTTTTAAATTTAATTTAATTTTTTATTTTTGTTACATTTGTACCCCGCGCTTTCCCACTCATGGCAGGCTCAATGCGGCTTACATGGGGCAATGGAGGGTTAAGTGACTTGTCCAGAGTCACAAGGAGCTGCCTGTGCCTGAAGCGGGAATCGAACTCAGTTCCCTCAGTTCCCCAGGACCAAAGTCCACCACCCTAACCACTGATAATCGATAAGACTGCTGGAAGCTGAAGAAGGCACAGCATGCTAGTGGGCTTTGGGTCCCCTCCCAAATTTCTGCTTTGGGGCTCCAGCCAGATCTAAACACCAGCTCTGGCAGGATATATATTTCAAATCTGACATACTTGAATCAAAAAATAGAACATAAAATTACTTTCTCTCTCTTTTGTTGTCTGGTCATTTTATTTTGCAAATTATATCGTTCCCGGGGTCTGGTTTCTGTTTCTCTCAAGAGAAGGGTCTCCTGACTGTTTGACATTTCTTCTCTCTCCATGCTCAACATCCATCTTCCATCTCTGTGGCCCTATCTTGCCCCATGTTCATCATCTCCCTTCTCTGTGTCCCCAGCGCCTCTCTGCCTTCCCTCCAGCCCCCTCCCCACCACAGTGCCTCAACCTTCTTTCTACCTTATTGAATAGCAATTCCTAGAAGCCTGCTCTGAGACTTTCACTCTGCCGAGTCCTGCAGCCTTCTGATGCAGCTTCCTGTTTCTTGCAAAACAGAGACTTGCATCAGAAGGCAGGACCCGGCAGAGGAAAGGCCCCAGAGCAGGCCTGTAACATAGTAACATAGTAGTTGACGGCAGAAAAAGACCTGCACGGTCCATCCAGTCTGCCCAACAAGATAACTCATATTTGCTACTTTTTGTGTATACCCTACTTTGATTTGTACCTGTCCTCTTCAGGGCACAGACTGTATAACTCTGCCCAGCACTATCCCCGCCTCCCAACCTTGACTAAGCTCCTGTAGGAATCGTAGAATCGCAGTAGCAGTTCAGTAATGTAGAGGCACCGCGGCAGCAGGAAGACGTACAACAAAGGGAAGGAAGCAAGGTGCTGGACCTGCATGAGGGGTAATTGCGTTAAAAAAAAATTTATTACCGCAGGAGCAAGGTTTTTTCCCTTCCCACAGGACAATAAAAAGTTTTGCTCCTAAATCCACAGTAAATCCTCTGAAAGTTTTTTTTGTTACCGCGGTTTCCCGTGTCCCCCATCCCCGCGTCACTCTCTATTGTGAATCAAATCCTGGTCTACAGATCACGCAAAACTGGCAGGATGTCACTCAATATTACTACAGAGCATGAGTCACCAGGAAACTCGGGTGAAGTCTTCGGGCTGATTCTGGAGGGATTTTTTTTTTTTTAAATCAACCAGCTCCTCTTTCGGATCCTCCACATCCACAATGATTTCCAAATAAAGACCCTGACATGTAAGCATCAGAACTCCTGCGGATACAAAATCCAGGAAGAGCCAAAACATCTCTCCCTTTGAGAAACTGGGTCACTTTTGGGAACAAACTGGCCAAGTATTACTGATGATTTTTTTATTTTTTTTTGCAATTTTACAGTAAGTTACAAGATTACACTCTTGATATAGCAAAGTGTTTATACAAATCAAAGTTCCTGTATGGAACTAATATCAGAAAACTAATAAAAATAATTTTAACACTCAAGACCACTATAAATGATGAATTTTTCAAGAAGTGTCTTACCAATAAACAATATTACTGCAAGATTTATTAGATTGATTGTACCATAATCAAAGTGGTTTTACATATTGGACATACATAGTAGCATAGTAGATGACGGCAGAGAAAGACCTGTACGATCCATTCAGTCTGCTCAACAAGATAAACTCATATGTGCTACTTTATGTGTGTGTATACCTGACTTTGATTTGTATCTGCCATTTTCAGGGCACAGACCTTAGAAGTCTGCCCAGCACTAGCCCCGCCTCCCAATCTCCGCTAAGCTTCTGAGGATCCATTCCTTCTCAACAGGATTCCTTTATGTTTATCCCACGCATTTTTGAATTCCATTACCGTTTTCATCTCCACCACCTCCCGCGGGAGGGCATTCCAAGCATCCACCACTCTCTCCATGAAAAAATACTTCCTGACATTTTTCTTGAGTCTGTCCCCCTTCAATCTCATTTCATGTCCTCTCGTTCTACCTCCTTCGCATCTCCGGAAAGGTTCGTTTGCAGATTAATACTTTTCAAATATTTGAACGTCTGTATCATATCACCCCTGTTTCTCCTTTCCTCCAGGGTATACATGTTCAGGTCAGCAAGTCTCTCCTCATACATCTTGTAACGCAAATCCCATACCATTTTTGTAGCTTTTCTTTGCACCGCTTCAATTCTTTTTACATCCTTAGCAAGTTACGGCCTCCAAAACTGAACACAATTCTCCAGGTGGGGCCTCACCAATGACTTGTACAGGGGCATTAAAACTCTTTTCTTCTGCTGGTCACACCTCTCTCTATACAGCCTAGTAACCTTCTAGCTACAGCCACCGCCTTGTCACACTGTTTCGTCGCCTTCAGATCCTCAGATACTATCACCCCAAGATCCCTCTCCCCATCTGCTAGTTATCTGAGTGGGCCTTGGTCACTCACTGCACAGCCTTGTTCCGTTCTAAACAGGCTTTCACCACTGGCTCAACAGGAAAGTGAACCAGAATTTGGCAATGCATTCCTCACAGAAAAGTACTCAGGCAAGGCCTGCTTTTTTTTCCAGCACATACCCTGGTCTGAAATTCCCAGTACCTGAACTTGCAGTGTGTCTCTGCCAGGTAGTTGTTGACGAGACGCAGGTGGCTGTAGTCCCCTTCAAACAGCTTGCCAGCTGCCACATGCTGCAAGACCTTAGCAATGGAGCCCAGGTTGCGGCGGTGATCGGGGTGCACCGCGCCTCCTGCTGAGATGTCAACGATGTCAAAGCCGTCGGGCGCCACCACGGCGGGGTTCATGTAACGGTAGTAGAGAAGGTTGCCCACAATCTGTAGCCGGGGAGGGGGAAAGCACAAGAACATTAGCTTACTAAATGTCCATCAAGCCCAGCATCCTGTTCCCCAACAGTCCAGGTCACAAGTACCTGGCAAGATCCCAAAACAGTACAAAGCATTTTATGCTGCTTATCCTAGTAATAAGCAGTGGATTCTCCCAAGTCCATCTTAATAACAGCTTATGGACTTTTCTTTTAGGAAGATAGCCAAACATTTTTTAAACCCCGCTAAGCTAACCATTTTTACTACATTCTCTGGCAACAATTTCCTGAATTTAACTACACATTGAGTGAAGAAATATTTTCTCTGATTTAGTTTAACTGTACCACTTTTTAGCTTCATTGCGTGCCCCCTAGTCCTAGTATTTTTGGAAAGAGTCTACCCATTCCACTCCAATCATTTTATAGACCTCTATCATATCTCCCTTCGGCTGCCTTTTCTCCAAGCTGAAGAGCCCTAGCCGCTTTAGCCTTTCCTCATAGAGAAGTCGTCCCACCCTCTTTACCATTTTCACTGCCTTTCTCTGTACCTTTTCTAATTCCACTATATCTTTTTTGAGATGTGGTGACTAGAATTGCAACTAGACAAGTAATCTAATCTCTAGATAATTAAAAGCTATTTATGCAATAGCGTGAATAGAGATGTGCATCTGTTTTTATATTTTTTTGGTATTAGCCTCATTAACGTGATAAATGTGGTGTAATATTTTGTAATTTGATTTTAATTTTTTGGAACCTGGCTGCAGTGGCGTTCCTAGGGCGGCTGACACCCGGGGCGGATCACCAATGCGCCCCCCCCACCCCAGCGAAATGACACCTCTCCCCCCCCCCCCCGGGTGCATTTTTACCTGCTGGGGGGGTGCCACGTGCCTGTCGGCTTTGTTCATTCCATGCTCCCTCTGCCCCGGAACAGGTTACTTCCTGTTCCGGGGCAGAGGGAGCACGGAACGAGCGGAGCAGACAGGCGCGCGGCACCCCCCCAGCGGCGTGCACCCGGGGCGGACTGCATCCACCGCTCCCCCCTAGGAACGCCACTGCCTGGCTGTTTCCTTCTGATCCTCTGGTCTTCCAGATGAGTCAGAACCAGACCTGGTGCTATGACCCTGCATTACAACTACAAAGGGATTTTTAAAAAGTATTTTTATTGGAGTAGAAAGGAAAACAATTACGTAAACATTGTTCTTAGTTGGTATGCAGTGTTTTGGAACTAAACCACTACACGGAAAATTTTTCCCCTTCTTTTTGGCCCTGATGCAGTCAATCTGATCACTGAAGTAAGGGTCCTGAGCCAGGTACCAGGCCTCCTCCTGAAATTCAGCCACTAGTTGTCACCCCTATACAGGGTCTTGAGGCTGTGAATGCCGTCTCAACAGCAGGCCCAGCTCCAGGTACTCCAGGGAGTGGAAGACCTGACCTGGGAATTGAACAAGGCACCGTTTGAGTGGCAGTGAACAGCACTTGTCACCTGAGCTACTGGGTTAGCATGTATATATATATATATTTTTTTTTTTTTATTTATTTGTACCCCGCGCTTTCCCACTCATGGCAGGCTCAATGCGGCTTAGGTACTTATTTGTACCTGGGGCAATGAAGGGTTAAGTGACTTGCCCAGAATCACAAGGAGCTGCCTGTGCCTGAAGTGGGAATCGAACCCAGTTCCCCAGGATCAAAGTCCACCACTCTAACCACTAGGCCACTCCTCCACTGTTGCTACTATTTGAGATTCTACATGGAATGTTGCTATTCCACTAGCAACATTCCATGTAGAAGTCGGCCCTTGCAGATCACCAATGTGGCCGCGCAGGCTTCTGCTTCTGTGAGTCTGACGTCCTGCACGTACGTGCAGGACGTCAGACTCACAGAAACAGAAGCCTGCGCAGCCTTCTACATGGAATGTTGCTAGTGGAATAGCAACATTCCATGTAGAATCTCCAATAGTAGCAACATTCCATGTAGAATCTCCAATAGTATCTATTTTATTTTTGTTACATTTGTACCCTGCGCTTTTCCACTCATGGCAGGCTCAATGCGGCTTACATGGGGCAATGGAGGGTTAAGTGACTTGCCCAGAGTCACAAGAAGCTGCCTGTGCCTGAAGTGGGAATCGAACCCAGTTCCCCAGGATCAAAGTCCACCACTCTAACCACTAGAGAAAATTTGAGGAAAAAAGGCCACCGGGAAAGCAGCCACACAGACCTTAGCAACGTCTTCTTCAGCGGCATCGGGAAACTTATCACTCAGGGAGTCCTTCAATACTTTAGCAACATATCGCATCCCGTAACTGGAGAGGAAACAGGGGTTAAAGGTCAGGATGAACAAGAGGTTAGAGCTGAGACCCAGAGAAGCGAGTTCAAGTCCCAGTTACGTTCCCAAGAACGTGGCCAGCAAAAACAGTGGGTGACATTCAGCCGCTCCTCAGCAGGCTACATTTGAACTTCACAACTATACGGCCGGACCATTTGAAAGCTGCGCTTCCCTCATATATACATCAACCCAAAAATGCCCTATTTCTTGGGAAAACAAAAGAAAAAGTTAAGAATCAAATGTCACTTCATCCCTCTAAGCTAGAAATGTTTTTTGCAATACATATATTTGGAGGATCTTTTCGAAAAAGATGGCATTCAGAAGGAAATGGTACCACCCCTCTCAAAAATAAAACCAACCCTTCGAGACTCTCTGACATTCATACTGCTCTGGTTATTCTATTAACACTCCGCACTGGAGTTATAGTGCTGGAGGAACCACGTACGGTATCTCGTCCACGTTGGAGATGATGGTCGTGAAGAACCTGTCTGTGATAGTGATCAGGTTGTGGATGGAGATGTCCAGGCGCCTTTGCACTTCAGGATGGCTCAGGGCCTGCTCGGGGCTCACGTCATAGGGAAACTTGCTGTAGTGGACAAAATACACGCACACAACAGATGGTCATCGCAAGGTCTTGAAGCAGAAACTAGGCTAAGAGGACATACCAGTTCTTTGCAGAAGGAAAGGATCTGGCTTTGTTAAAAACACATTCGGGTCTCTCTAGTGTCAAACTTTGCCCGTCTCACCAACTGCAGAGCAATCTAGCAGTGGAAAATCGAGCTGTGTTCTTCAATAGTCACCAACAGTAAATTTTAGAAGGACTTGTGTTTCCCGCTTCACAATGCGTGGAAAGGGGGGGGGGGAACCCCAGCTACATTTTCCTTAGATAAATAGCAGTAGTTTTCAACCCAGTCCTCGGGGACCACCTGGCCAGATGGGTTTTCAGGATATTCACAATGAATGTTGTGATGAGGCAGGGAACTACAAGGTCCAGAATGCACTGCAGCAGCAAGAGAATCAGAGTCAGGGGGAGGACTCTAGCCAGGAGAGTGAGAAGCCAGCAGTTGATTGGGAAATTGAACCAAGTGTGTGTGTGTGTGTGTGTAGCTCTGGAAGGGTGACCAGCTCACAATATGTATGAGAGAGATTTACATATACTACCTTCTTGGTCTGCAAATGTCTCATGCATATTCATTGTGGATATCCTGAAAACTTGCCTTGCCAGGTGAGGACTGGATTGAAAACCACTGCTCTACAGAATCTAAGACAAAGTCTTCCAAAGAGCTAAACAAGCATGAGATGGAAGGACCAATAACTAAAATCCCATGGGCTCACTTATTTTAACAAATGGATGTGAATTTTAGACTTTTGACATGCTGTGGGTGATCGGAAGGAAGGGAAGGTCAGCCTTCACCAGGCGAGTGCTCAAATAAATATAAAAATAAGCTTCGAGGATGGATGATTGGTCCTTACCTCCTCTGACCTGTCTGGGACTCCATCTGATTGATCCAGGTCTTGTAAATGTCCACGGGATCCGTGCGAATGTTCAGCGTTTTGTCCTGCAGCACTTCCTTCACCACATCGCCCAGGATCTGTCGCAAAGCGTTGAGCCCGCGGGTACTGCGGTAAAAGCTCACCACCATGCGTATGACTGTTGGGTTCCCCGTGACGACCTCTTGGAGCCGGTCAACTTTCAGCCTGGGAAATGGGATTCAGTTTAGCAAATGGGATGGGTTTTATTTTTTCCCCCATACAGTTTTAGACGACCGGAATAAGCTCAGTGCAAATCCAAGAACAGACTGAGCCTAGTCAGTCCTGGCTTTCACCCTCACCCCTATTCTTCAAGTCCATGGATGCAGTACAGGTAAAACCAGGGCTGGCCCTTCCCTACATTGCCCCCCCCACAAGTCCAGCATCTCCTCTGTTTCTTTCCTTCTTTACATCTCCCTCCGTCCAGCATCACCCCTTTATCATCTCATCGCTGCCATAGTCATTACTGCCATCTCCTCTCCCATACCTCAACCAACGCTGTGCTATTTCTGAGGCACTGGTGGTGCTTTCTATTGAGCAGGCTTTTACTTCAGAGTGAGTGGTGTAGAATGGGTGAAAGTGAATCGATTTTTCCCCTCTTTCAAAAAATACAAAGACCAGGGGACACTCAATGAAGTTACATGAAAATATTTTTTTTCACTCAAAGAATTGTTCAGCTCTGGAACTCGTTGCTGGAGGATATGGTAACAGTGGTTAGCGTACCTGGTTTTTTTTTTTTTTTTTAAGTTTGGACAAGTTCCTGGAGGAAAAGTCCATAGTCCGCTATTGATAGACAAGGGGGAAGCCACTGCTTGCCCTGGGATTGGTAGCACGGAATGTTGTTACTATTTGGGTTTCTGCCAGGTACTTGTGACCTGATTGGCCACTGTTGGAAACAGGAGACTGGGCTAGATGGATCATTGGTCTGACTCAGTATGGCTATTCTTCTGTGGCTATTTGAGAAGATCTCAGTAACTTGGTGAAAGAACTGGGGGAAAGTAAGCTACAGCGGTAGCTGGAGGATTAGCCGAAAGCCTCTGCTCGTCTGTCTTCAGGGGGCTATCCATCTCGATTTCAAGACAGCAGATGGTACCGGCCTAGTTGTCAGCAATATAGTCAGGTCCGCTTTCAAGCACACCAATCTGTCTTTCGTGCAGACAGGAAATTCTCCTCTCAGTTGGGTATAGCACCCAGTGCCTCCCCAGCTTCACAATGATGCGATACTGGTCCATTCTTCTCTTCCTCTGGTGGGAGGACATCGTCAGGAGTTTCGGGCCAAAATCACATCAGACCAGTGGGTTCTGGATATTTTTATAAAAAAGGTACCAAAATTTGGAGTTTTCCCGCATGGTTTATCCTTTCTTCTTGTAGTCTCCTTATCAAAAGGAAACCAAGGCAGTCAAAGTTCAGTCCACCGTTGATTCCTTGCTGATGCCCCGGGGCCATCGTTCACAGGGATAAGGCAGATACTCTGTCTACTTCATTGTCCCAAAGAAATAAGGCAGCTTTCGTCCGGTCTTGGATCTCAAAGGTCTAAACCACTGCCTCAGACTGTCCCCCACTTTCACATGGAAACACTAAGAGCAATCTTAGGCCCAGTTCAAATAGGAGAATTTCTCACCGTCCTTGATCTGAAGGAGACGTACTTGAACGTACCCGTATGGCCGCCGCATCACAGCACTCTACATTTTGCAGTTCTGGTTTGTCACTTCCACTTCAGGGCTTTGCCCTTCAGTCTCGCCACGGCACCAAGGTGGTTTACCAAGTTTATGGTGGTGGTGACAGCCTTCCTTCAAAACCAGGGAATCAAGAGTTCACCCATATCTCGAAAAACCAGCTCATTCGTGTGTCATCCTTTTCGGACAGCATGGCAAGTGATGGACAAAGTTATCCGTCTTCTGCAGTCATTGGGTTGGGTGATCTATTTTGAGAAGGGCAGACTAACTACGCAGATGCTGGAGTATCTTGGCTTTCTATTTGATACGGCAAGGGAGAGATCTTCCTCACAGAACGCAGGAAATCGAAGCTGGTTCAACAGATTCATCTTCTCCTCAGTTAAAGCAGGCCCAGGATCTGGAACTACATCCAGGATCTAGGGTCAATAAATGCAGCGACGGAAGTGGTGCCATGAGCAAGGGCTCGTATGCGGCCATTACAGGTCACAGAAGTATGACCTTCATCTTCCTTGGTCACTGGTTTCACTATTCATGGAGTGAAAAAAATATTTCCTCCTTTTTGTTTTAAAAGTATTTCCATGTAACTTCCTTGAGTGTCCCCTAGTCTTTGAACTTTTGGAACAAATAAAAAAGAAAACTCGATTTACTTCTACTCGTTCTATAGATTTTGTAGACCTCAGTCATATCTCATCAGTCTCTTTTCCAAGCTAACATCTTTAGCCTTTACGAGAGGAGTTCCATCCCTTACTAGAGCTTCTCACCTTGACATGGTTCAATTCTTGCAGGGAGCGAGCCACTTGTGGTCTCTCTTTCATATATTGTGTCCAGAGTGGAACCTTAATTTAGTCTTTCACGCTCTTCAGAAGCATCCTCTTGAGCCATTCTGGAAAGCCTCCTTGAAAGATCCACTAAAGACTGCATTCTTGGTGGCTGTGGCATCAGCACGTAGGTGTTTCGGAGCTTCAGGATCTCTCGTTGGGATCCCTTTCTCCGTTTTTCAGAGGCAGAGGTCTCCTTCTTTTCTTCCCAAAGTGGTATCAGCATCTCATCTAACCAATCTGTGGAGCTTCTGTCCTTTCGCAGAGAGGACGAAAAGGCTCAGTATTCTTCCTTGAAGCTTCTTGATGTGCGTAGTCTCCTCATTAGATATCTGGAAGTCATGAATGACTTTCGCAAGTCGGACAGACTGTGCGTTTTGGTAAACAGAGGCTTGGCCTCATGACTTTAAAGCCCACAATTGCTAGATAGCTGAAGGAGACTATCACATCAGTTTGTTTGCTTGTGGGCTCATTCGAGGCATACAGTGACATCCTGGGTAGAGACTACCTTACTGTCTCTGGCAGATATTTGCAAGGTAGCGACATGGCCGAAGCTCCATACCTTTGTCAAACGTTACAGGGTGGATGTTGTGGCACTCACTGAAGCATTTTGGGAATTCGGTCCTCAGGGTGGTGGCGCCAGGATCCCACCCACTCTAGGGATTGCTTTTAAATATTCCACAAGTTCTAGAATAGTTGGAAGCTATGTAATGGAAGGAAAAATTAAGTCTTACCTGATCATTTTCTTTCCATTAGCTCTTCCTACTATTCCGGAGGCCCACCTGAGGTTTCTAAGATGTTTGGTCTGTGCAAAGTAATGGGTCAAATAACGACCGTCACTTTGCATGGTGCTTTCTACTTATCTGTTGTTGCATACAAGTTGTCCAGAGATGAGAGTGGTCCACACGTTTGTTTGTCTGGTTAGTGTTAGGTTAGCGAGTTGTTTAAGGTTGTTGTGTTTATTCTGAGTTTATCCTTACTGCTTGCCTACGTAAATTCTGAGGAGCTAGACAGCATGCCAATTGAGATGTGGCCATCAACCAGTAGGTGGAGACAGAGAACTGAAAACTAAGCTGAGATATAACTATCCCCCACAGGTTCTGGAATAGTGGGAAGGACTAATAGAAAGAAAATTATCATCAGGTTAAGACCTAATTTCTGCTTCGGAGGGGATAGGACACAGCAGGCCTAAGCATGAGTATGTGTTCTAAGGCCCCACAATGCACTCTGTTTTGCTCACCAGTGCCACCCCAAGATGGTGCCACCCTAGGCAGATGTCTGGTCTATTGGTAGGGCCAGCCCTGAACATGTACAACATGTTACTTTGATTACCAAAGGCAGCTATTCCCAAAAGAATGCATCAGTAATGCTTAAAAAAAACAGCAGAAAAGAGCTTCCCTTTCGTAGCTTGGACAACGTTACCTGATCTCCTCCTGCAGGGCGGTCTTGAAGAGCTGCAGAAGCAGAAAGGCCTCCCTTTCGTTCGAAGCGTAGTTGTACAGTGAGAAAACCACCGACTCCATGAACCTGGTGGACTTGTTCTGGGGCATCTGAAAGATGAGCCGGGCCAGGTACGTTGGCTGGGTCTGTAGAACAGGAAGCAGATCATTCGTGGAAGTGGTTTTCCGAGATTTTGCTTGAGCGCGCGGCAAAGGGGTTTCTCAAGAGCAGTTCCTTTTCAACCCAGTCTTCGAGAACCTTCAGTAGATTTCCAGGGTGTCCAAAATACGGACCGAACAAAATGTGTCTCATGAATACTCAGGGTAGGTATTAAAACCTGGAGGTTCTCATGGCCTGGATTTAGAAGGAACAGCTCGTGGCTCGTATCTGGCCTTGCTCTGTTTCTTCGTAGGTTCTTAAGGAGGAATCCCTCTAATGTGCTGCTCTCCCTTTCCATTCCTCCTAGTGCCTCCAGGAGGCGCTGCACCCACCTGCAGAAGGTAGAAGAGATGCTGGTAGGCCTCCAGCTTCTGCCGGTTCTCTTTGCTGAGCGCCTTTAACCCTTTCTGCTTATCGATGGCCATCATATCCGCCAGCTGTTCCTTGTTCTTCTTGGTGAGTTTTTTGCAGTGTGAAACCACCTCCTAAGAGGAGAGAAAGAGTCCGCACAAAGGCTGCCCACAAATTCATAGCCAAGATCTCACCAATACTAGTGCATTTGTATTTGGGGGAGGGGGGAGGTTCTTATCCCGAGGAAAACTGAAGTCAAACTAACATTCATTTTTCAAGATGCGGCCCATGTGTGACCCAAGGAGGGGGCTAATATTCAAATGAATTTTTATGGACACTGGTGGCCAGTAAGCATGTAACGCAGTAGCTATTTTTTTTATTTAAACAACTAGTAAAAAAGGCCCGTTTCTGACACAAATGAAACGGGCGCTAGCAAGGTTTTCCTCGGAGTGTGTATGTGCGAGTGTGTGTGTGTGAGAGAGAGAGTGAGTGTGGGTGTGAGTGTCTGTGAGAGAGAGAGTGAGTGTGTTTCACACAGATACAGTGTGTGCAAGAGAGAGAGTGTGTGAGACACAGACTCTCTGTGAGACTGAGTGTAAGAGACCAAGAGAGTGTGTGAGTGACTGTATGACACATAGAGAGTGAATGTGATACAGTGTGAGACATAGTGTGTGAGAGACAGTGTGTGAGAGTGAGAGAAAGACATTGACTGTGAGAGAGAGAGTGTGTGTGTGACAGAGATACCTCCCCCCTCTCTGGGGTCAGGGCCCCCCTCCCTCTGTCTGGTGTCAGGCCCCCCTCTCTCTCTCTGGTGTCTGAGCGTTACTGTGCAGGACGCTGAGCTCTGGCTGTGCTTCAAGGAACTGACCAATCCTATTTATTAGAATGCACCTCCAACATTCTGAAGCCGAGAAACCTCGTGTGGTTGGTCGCTTCTGCTTGTGATGAACCCGGAAGTACGTGATGTCAATTCAGGAGATGGATACAGAGAGCAGGAATGCCTCAGCCATGCAGTCAGCTTCAGAATGTTGGAGGTGCCTTTTATTATATAGGATTCTTATGTACTACCTACTTGTTAATAAAACAAAAAAAACAATTGAAGTTTTTCCTCTTGTATTTTTTGGACAGCCTGTTTTTCTTTCCATTACTTAGGTGCCATTATAGATTCTGAACTGTTATTTCATGATCAAATCTCTTAGCTTCTCAAATAAGGATTTTGTGCACTACGTAGGCTCCGCACAAAACATGCTTATTTAGATTTTCATTTGATGCATATTCTCATTCATTCGCTCTTGTGTAAATTTCTGAGTTGGGTTATTGCAACTCTATTAATACAGGCTGTACCAGGTCTCAACTGAAGTGTCTTCATATCCCTTCATAATGTTCTAATGCTCGTTTTCTCTGTCGTGCTAGATCGAACCATATCTCATTATTTAAACGCCATCACTGTTTTCCCCTTCCATTTCGTGCCCAATTTAAGATTCCCTGACACATAAGGCATATTATACTGGTCTTTCCTTATTTCTATCATCCAAAGCTATTCCTTATACTCCTGTTAGAGCTCTTCACTCTATTGATAATGGCGTTCTTTTAAGAAAATTTCACTTTGTGTGACTTAGCTTTTCTTTTCTAATTGTAAATCGCCTAGACCTATTTTTTAAAAATTTTGTTATTTATAACCATTTAAATTTTTACAAGCGATAAAACAACTTGCTGGAAATACAGAGAAAGTAATATGTAGGAATTATTTCAGTCAGGTAATTCTATTCTCTTCCTTAGACCACTAAATAGGGAGAGTGAAACAAGATAAGGAGATCAATTAAACAGTAAACAGAAAAAAAACCCCCGTAGTATTAACTTGATTATCCCCAGATATTAGTCGTCTAATTCATTATTCCACATTGATCATCTGGTTGGCTTCTTCAAGGCCAATACGGTGTATAGTCAAATCATTTCATTGAAAACATACTTATTGTCCAATATTAGTTAGAAATAATACATCTGATGACATTATCTCTCTTTTAAAAACCAGAAGTTATTTAACAATACATATACTTAAGTCTCTAATTCAAATCCCACTGATTAAAGTAATCCCAGTTTTCACAGGCTTCACTCCTTTTAAAGTAATAATTTGAGGAAATATTTCTGAGGAAAACTTTAGGAGTCATACCTTTGGGAAAAACAATAATCTCGATATCATCTATAATAATATTCATTTTATTATTCAAAATTTCTATCGCCTAGACCTATTTTTAAAAATTAGGCGGTATATCAAATAACATTGTGTTAACAGCGTAACAACAGCAAAATGACCAAATATAAGCATAAAATATGATCAGTTGGTGAAATGAATCCTAGCAGAGTAAGCTTATCCCGCACCATATGATACTGTCACTTTGCGTCAACCCACTGCTGTGTTTGATGTCTCAGCGCAGACCCATCGCAGAACATTCCTGGCTTCTTACCAGGCCCAGAGTGGGTTATGGGCAATGCCCCCAGTCTTTACCTGCACAGTCGAGACAGTAACAGCAGTTTTCTCTTCCTTACCCTCCCCTCCAAGACCCCTCCTCGTTACCTGCAGGGTGATCCTGTTCTTCACCAAGAGTCCTATCTTGATGTCCATGAGGTTCAGGCCGTTCTCCAGCTGCTGGTTGAAGCGGATCATCTTCACCACGTCCTCCCTTAGCTTCACACCCTGCAGCTCCTCCAAAAAATCGCGTTCGCTCTGCTCCAGCAGGTGGGCAAATTTCCTGAGGACACTCAGCGGAGGGTTTCTCGCGTGCACTGCAATGAACAATTCCAGGCTCAGTGGAGGCGTGTGAGAAGTCAGCCAGTGCGAGTCATAGGGCAATTAGGGAAGCTTTTTAATGAGAGTAAATGAGATCATCAAATTAAAAAAAAAAAACTTTTAAGAGAACCCAGAAAATACAGGTCAGCGATGGCCAAATGACCAGATTGCCTGGTGCTTATACATCTGCCAACCTCATCACAGAGACGAGGTCTGCTTCGTGTCCAGGTGTGGGAGTCTTGGGTTCCCTACCTGGGTTATGTCTCAGCAAAGACCCAGAATGAGGGGTCTGGAATTCTCTCGGAATTCAGCAATGCCATTGTACCGACTTCCTCCCACCCCTTTGGGTTATCATGCCAACGTCTGGGAGCTTACCCAGCATCCGGTAGTCTCCTCTAGCCTTGTTGGCTCTCACAAAAGCCTGAATTTTGATGACAGAATCAATCTGAAAGATACGGTATCACAGGTTAACACTTTTCACTGCAGGATGTCAGGAAGATTTCTACGGCCTAGTGAATAAATCAAATTGCAAGCCAATGGGAAATCCCACTGGCCCAGTAACTCCTTGTGACCTTTCCATGCTTCAGGTCTAATCCCAGGTCTGCCAATAATATACAATAAGATCAAGTCTAGGATTAGGCGCTCACAGGTACGCACCTCTTTGCACAGGAAAATTACATTACGTTACGACATTTGTACCCCGTACATAACATTCAAAACATTCGGTGCAGTTTACAAATCAAGAATTAAGTACAGCTCAAGCCTTATACAAGACATTTCGAAATAAAAATGTAGCAGCCATGCACGTAACGCTATTCTATAAGAGTGTGTCTGTAAGAGGGGGAGGGGGAAGACATGGAGGCATATTTTCAAAGCACTTAGCCTTTCAAAGTTCCATAGAAACCTATGGAACTTTGGAAGGCTAAGTGCTTTGAAAATGATAGAATACTATAAAGTATATTTGCCTTTGCCTCATTTAGGCACCACAATTACACCAGGTCTACGGGAACCTAAATGTAAGGCACGCCAACGCAGGGTTACGCTAGCCTTTTATAATGGAATCTGGGAGCCCTAGTGCTGTTCTAGAAGAGACTCTTACTGCGTGGTACGGGAGCGCCTAGAAGGGGGAGCCCAGCTATAGAACAGCCTCCAATGTGAGCCAGCCCTGAAATTTCCAGTGGAGCCACAGTTACCTTCCTCATCCCACCCCAAGGGTCCAGCATTTCTTCCCTCTTCCCCTCCCTGCCCACAGGTTCAATATCTCCCCTCCCCCAATCCCGTGGGTCTGGCACCTCTACAGACTTAAGCCACCCGCAAAGCTCACGCAGGGATCAGCTGACCAACTGGACCAAGAGCAAAACACTCAGAACCAGAGACTGAAAAGTGTGTCCATTCACCTGCTGGAGATAGAAAATACTGAGGAGGTCAAGGAGGTTTGATTAACAGGAGACAGCAGAGCGTGCTTGGCCCGTTATCTGGCCTGAAACCGGTAGGTGGAGCTTGTTGCCATATCGATTACATTGTTTTGGGTGTGCCAAGATGGTGGCAGCTGCATTGGGGAGAATCTTGGGTGGAGTGGCTTCAGCCTTGTGATATCACACCATCTCCTGTTAAATCAAACCTCCTTTGAGAAGCTGGACTGGATGCCAAAAGAGAAAGGGAACTGAGCTGACCTCTCTCCACCTGCTGGTTGATGGACACAACTATCCCACAAGTTCTGAAACAGTGGGAAACTACATAATGGAAGTTTCTTTTACGCTTTCATTTTACCAAGGCAAACTTTTCCCGATTATTGGGTTTGTAAGGGTAAAGGATTTAGGGCTTACATTTTTCCAGAAAAACTGCAGCCGCTCCAGGTATCGCCTGCGAGTTCGCCACATACGCAGCCAGGATTGAATCTACAGGAAGAAGAGGAGACACAAGGTGAAGGGAGAAGTTCACTCCGTCACAGACTAATGCGGAGTGGTCAGCTTATACTAGGCATGCCCAGTCACAAGCTACTAAATTCCAACTGTCCCACGAATGAGGGGAAAAGACCTCAGCGGCCTTAATGGCCCTTAATTAGGCACCCTAAAAAGCCTCACAAGAAGACCATCATCATTGGTCTAAAACCCCTATTTGTTAAAATATTTTTAACACATTTTTTTCTATATATTAAATTTACTAATGTATTTACGTCAACATTTACTATTCATGCTTAATGAATAGCAATAGATTTGTAACTTGTTTCAATATAGGCTTCAATCAAACATTTTTCCAAAGACCAAAGTGACAATAAACTTAGTGTGCCTAATTAAGGACCATTAAAACCACTGAGGTCTTTTCTCCTTAATAAGTAAAAGGTTAAAAAAAAAGAAAAGAACATTATTCGTGGGTCAGTTCGAATTTAGATTAGTCAATTGTGATTGTATACAGTGATTCTAAGTTCCTTAATCCATCGTTAACATAGTAAGGTTTTTTTTTTTTTTTTTACTTATTTCTGTTTGTGGTTTTTAGTTAGTGACAAGCAAAAAAGCAAGGCTATCATCTGCCCCCTGCCCTCCATGTCCAGCAATTCTTCCCTCCCTTCCCATCCATGTCTAGTGATTCTCCTCTGCCCTCCCCTCCCCTCGGTGTCCCGCGATTCTGTCCTCCCCTCCATGTCCAGCGATTGTCCTGTGCCCTGCCCTCCATGGCCAGTACTCTGTTCTTCCTGCCGCCCTGCCTTTACACCGTTCATCTTACCTGAGGTCGCAGTGGCGGCACCTCCACTCCTCCTCACGTCGCCTCCAGTCTTCCCTCCCAGTGTCCCGCCCTCCTCTGATGTCATTTCGTCTTTACGAGAAAGGCAGGACACTGAGAGGGAAGGGAACTCTGGAGGTGAGCTGACGTCAGCATGCTATTACGAACCCAGCCAGCCATCCAGGGAAGCAGAGTTACAAATTGTTATATAGATGGGTGTGTTTTTTATACCTGTTGTGACGGAAAAAATCTAGAGGCTCTGTTTACTAAGGTGCGCTAGAATTTTTAGCACATGGTAAATGGTAGACATCCATATATTCCTATGGGTGTCTCTAATTTTTAGAACGCGCTAAAAACACTAGCGCACCTATAGCGCAGCTTAGTAAATAGGGCCCTAGGTCTTTAACTTGCAATAGTTATCTTGTTTCTGTTCACTTAACAAAATCGGAAACCCTTAAAGCTTCCGTTACACTTAATTGTGCTTTGCTTAATGTTAGATCTGTCAGGAACAAGACTTCATTGGTATTTGATATTATTAAGGATCAAAACCTGGATTTATTATATATTTCTGAGTCTTGGCTTTTTTTTTCCCCTGAGAAGTTAGTTATGTCCACTTGGGTATTATGTTTACTATCAGTCATGTGATTGTAAAAGAGAAGGAAGCCAGACTTATACGGTCTGTGCCAGAGCTGGTGGTTGGGAGGCGGGGTTGATGGTTGGGAGGCAGGGATAGTGCTGGGCAGACTTATACGGTCTGTGCCAGAGCCGGTGGTTGGGCGGCGGGGATAGTGCTGGGCAGACTTATATGGTCTGTGCCAGAGCCGGTGGTGGGAGGCAGGGATAGTGCTGGGCAGACTTATATGGTCTGTGCCAGAGCTGGTGGTGGGAGGTAGGGATAGTGCTGGGCAGACTTATATGGTCTGTGCCAGAGCTGGTGGTGGGAGGCGGGACTGGTAGTTGGGAGGCGGGGATAGTGCTGGGCAGACTTATACGGTCTGTGCCAGAGCTGGTGGTGGGAGGCGGGGCTGGTGGTTGGGCGGCGGGGATAGTGCTGGGCAGACTTATATGGTCTGTGCCAGAGCCGGTGGTGGGAGGCGGGGATAGTGCTGGGCAGACTTATATGGTCTGTGCCAGAGCTGGTGGTGGGAGGCGGGACTGGTAGTTGGGAGGCGGGGATAGTGCTGGGCAGACTTATAGGGTCTGTGCCAGAGATGGTAGTTGGGAGGCGGGGTTGGTGGTTGGGAGGCGGGGATAGTGCTGGGCAGACTTATACAGTCTGTGCACTGAAGAGGACAGTACAAATAAAAAAAAGTAGCACATATGAATTTATCTTCTTGGGCAGACTGGATGGACCGTGCAGGTCTTTTTCTGCCGTCATCTACTATGTTACTATGTTACTATGTTTACTGGCGGCTACAGATTTTTAAACATTTTATAAGCAAGTTGTTCCAGATTTTAATGGAATAGAAGTTTTATTTGTTATTTAAATATTATTTTACATTATTGTGCTCCAGGTATTCTTTATAACGATTATGCCAATTTTATATCTTTCTTTCTTAGCAGATTTGAATGTTCAAATGAAGAGGGCCATTGTATTGGCTGATTTTAATTATCCATGCTGATCAGAGACAGGTAGTTGATGGTATTCTATACTTTATGGAATCCATAGGCTGGAGACAGACTGTGAACTGTAGGACACATATCAAGGGACACTTTAGATTTAATTTTGTAGATGAATATTCTCCATCTGATCATCCTAGGGTTGAGCAGATGGTAGATATCCCTAGGTCTATCACTGTATTATCTATTTTTCCATTAGGACTTGTTTTATTGAAAAGAGGTCTCCTTGCTCAATAGTTCTTACTCATAGAAAACATTATGAGACTTGAGATTTAAAATCTACTGTTATCGCTCAATTGCAATCTTTTGAATTACGTAATGTTTCTCAAGCTGTTGATTGTTGGGATTCAGCCCTTTACAAGTCTTTGGAAATTGTTGCTCCTTTTGAAACAAACAGGGTTAGGCAATCTCAAAAAGCTCCCTGGTTTACCGTAGAATTGAAAGGCCAGAAGTGTGAGCTGAGGAAGTTTGAACGTCACTGGAGGAAATAGCCATCTAGAGTTATTTATTGATTGCATTTGTATCCCACATTTCCCCACCTATTTGCAGGCTCAATGTGGCTTACAGAGTTTTGTTATGACATTGTCATTCCAGGATATCAGATACACTTAGTATTGTATAGAGCTTAAGTAAGTATCATCTTAAACTCCAGTATTACAAAAAAAAACAAAAGTACTTTAATAAAGTTATTGAATCTGCTCTGAGTCAGTCCAAGGAATTGTATTATGTGGTATCTAAATTAGTAGCCACTGGGAAACCCAATCTCTTACGTGATTCATCCCAGAGTAATCAGGATTTTGATGTGGGTTTCTTAGAAAAAACAAAGTAGCATGAATAGTCATGGGCTTTGATCAGAATATATTTCCTCTTGAAATTACATCCAGTTTAGCAACAGAATCTCAAGTAATTTTCAGTCTGTTTCTGTTGTGCAAATGCTGAAGTGTTTTTTCTCACGTTAATAATTCTTACTGTCGACTTAATCATTGTTTTCCTTCAGTTTTGAAGGCGAGATGTGGTTGCTGAGCAATTTGTGGAGATAGTTAATCTTTGTCTGAAGGCTCTGTTCCTAACTCTCTGAAACAGGCGACTGTTAGACCTCTTTTAAAGACTCAACTCTCTTTGAGTGAATCACGTCGAGAACTACAGACCAATTTCCTCATTGCCACTTTTAGCAAAGGTCTTGGAAAGAGTTGACTATGATCAATTAGTGGACTTTTTAGAAGCTCAAAATATTTCGGACATAAACCAATTTGGCTTTTGTAGACTTCATGATACAGAAAGCTTATTGCTTTCATTTGTTGATACCATTAGAGATGGGTTTGATCATGGTGATCGTTTTCTTCTTGCGAGTTTAGACATTTCAGCTGCATTTGATATTAGTAGTCATAAAGGTTTGCTGAAACGGCTTCAATCAATTGGAATTTCTGGAACAGCTTTACAATGGTTTACATCCTTTCTGTCAGATAGAAAGTTTTGTGTAAATGTGGGTCAGTACCATTCTGAGGTTTTTTTGAGTGTAACACCAGAGTTCCTCAGGGTTCTACTTTATCTGCAGTACTATTGCGGGCAAGCCTAGACTCCGAAGCCACCTGGACTGCTTTACCACCCAAAACCAAACTCATACAGTAACTTCCCACTTTAAACTTCACTGGCTTCCTATCAAGGAACGCGTAAACTTCAAAGCCCACACAATGATCCACAAGATCCTCCATGGCGAATCTCCAAGCTACATGAACAACTTGATCGATCTTCCAGCCAGGAACGGGTCCAAATCTTCTCGTACTTATCTCAATCTCCATCTTCCCAATTGCAAAGGCCTCAAATACAAAACCTACTATGCATCCAACTTCTCCGTTATAGGCAGCCAACTCTGGAAAGCAATACCTCGACACATCCGAACAACCAATGAACACCTACCCTTCCGAAAGCTGCTTAAAAAAAACTTACCTCTTCAGACAAGCTTACCCAAATAACCCAACTTAATTTTCGAACTCAAACCACACTACCCATACTCCAATCCTCTCCCACACATCCCTCCCTATTGTCCTACTCTTTCCAACTGGATCATCTCTGTGATACTTCATACCATGCTCTCTGTTATCTCTGTGGTACTTTGTACCACACCTTGTACCTTACCTTGTGTTATCTCTATGATACTCTGTACCACATCCTGTAAGCCGCACTGAGCCTGCTATCGAGCAGGAAAGAGCGGGGTATAAATGCCATAAATAAATAAATAAAATACACAGCTTGTCATAAAATAAACCCAACAGGGAAACACTCAGTCATTTTCCCTAGGTGTTCTGCCCCAAAGATACTATCAGGGAAAGTTCTGACAATCCTGGAAACTCTAAGGTCAGTATTTACTGGATAGGTTAACAGCACAGAACACCTTTATGAGAGGCAAACCTCACCTTTACCACTGCTGCTGTGTTTTTATGCAAGTACCAGAGCCTTTCCAAGTAAGCTTTCCGCTGCCTGTAGCCTCGCCAGCATGCCTAGGGACACAGGAGAACAGAGAATGAATCATGATCAGTTGAGGGCAGATCCATAGGGACTGTCAGTTCATTGGCATGGGGTGAGGTGTGTCTCTCTCTCCCCCACCCCTCATTACCCTTGGGACCAGTTATACAGAGAAAGGTTTCATCAGTATGTGTGTGTGGGGGGGTTGGGGGTGGAAGACCAGACCAGCTCACATTTTTTTTTTGTTACCCAAGCTAAGAAGGTTACAGCAGAGACCATAAAGGAGTTTCCAGTTTTTTGCTTTAAAATTCAAGGATATGTACCTACAAGAGGAACTAGAAAATGCCAGAATTCATCTTTAAAAACAAAAACAACCCCCTCTCCATACCTTACTGACATATGTTCCTGACCCCACTCTTTTCCCAGAGATTTACAGCTCACTGCTAATTCCTGCCGATACACTTCAAACCAACGCCGCTGTCCATCGCTAGCCCAGTACCTGGATTTTAATTACTGCTGGAAGCTGCTTCCTTAAGCAGAAACTGCGCTGGGCAAACTCCCTGCGGACTAGGTAACCGCGCATCCACGCCTGCAGCTGGACGATGAGCTTAGTGCTGGCTTCCCATTGGCACTTCCGGTCGTACGCCCCTGTGACACGAGTGATGGTGGCCTGAAGAGAGAGTTTATGAAATTATACATCTTAGACACAGCTTCATATTGCGTTCTCAAAGCATCAGAAGGAAACTTAACTCCTGAGAGGAAAGAGATGACCTGATGGCAGTGATTTGAATCTTGGGCCCACCCATGGCTCCTCAGGCTAGCCAGGGATGGTGAGGGATTCCCAGCCATCATTTAACAGTGACCTCTCACAGCTGGCTCATGTCTCTGTTAGAGGACTTTCACTACAGCAAGTGGGGGTTACGCCAAGAGGGTTAAGAGAGAAATCTCCACACAGCTATGAATGATGGCCCACGGCACCAGCTGGAGCAGGTTCTGATTAAGCCATAAACCCAAATGAGTAGGAAAAGCTACAGGGCACGGTATTAAGCGGCATACCAATACACACCTGTCTCTAACCTTCAGAGCTCTCACCTGCATTTCTTCTCGGGTCAAATGGGTGCTGTGAGCAATGAAGTCCCGAGGCCGGTCCCAGGTCCCTTCAAAGGTGTGCAGATTCAAATAATATTCACCCCCATCCTTCAACTGGTGTCTAACCCACAGGCTCTTCACATCACCTGATTATAAAGACCGAAGAGAAACAGAGGCAAGTGAAAAAAATAAAACAGAAATTTACTGCCAAAGTAACAGGCCCGTTTAAAACAAATCGGAGAAAATTTGTCTTTACCCAACGCGTAATTAAACTCTGGAATTCGTTGCCGGAGAACGTGGTGAAGGCGGTTAGCTTGGCAGAGTTTAAAAAGGGGTTAGACGGTTTCCTAAAGGACAAGTCCATAAACCGCTACTAAATGGACTTGGGAAAAATCCACAATTCCAGGAATAACATGTATAGAATGTTTGTACGTTTGGGAAGTTTGCCAGGTGCCCTTGGCCTGGATTGGCCGCTGTCGTGGACAGGTTGCTGGGCTCAAAGGACCTTTGGTCTTTTCCCAGTGTGGCATTACTTATGTACTTATGCCATCAAAACATGGCTGTTTAAATAAGCTTACTGCTATCATTTTGGTTTGTGTCTGGTATGGGTTGCTCTGGAGGTTTCTGATCCCACTTTTCCCATCTTTTCTGCTTTTTCCCTTATGTACCTCCCTCTCATCTTTGTTTTGAGTACGATTGTAAGTTTATTTTGTTTTTTATAGAATTGTAAACCGATTTGATCTGGCTGTCAGGTATTTATTTTTAGATTTTGCTCACCCCTTTTTCAGTAGTAGCTTAAGGTGAGTTACATTCAGGTACTCTGGATATTTCTCTGTCCCAGGAGGGCTCACAATCTAAGTTTGTACCTGAGGCAATGGAGGGTTAAGTGACTTGCCCAAGATCACAAGGAGCAGCAACATCATTTGAACCGGCCACCTCTGGATTGCAAGACCGGTGCTCTAACCACTAGGCCACTCCCTCCACTCAGCAACATTCCATGTAGAATTTGAAATAGGCTGGGATTCTGGAATCTTGCTATTCTTTGGGGTTCTACCTGGAATGTTGCTACTCTTTGAGATTGTGCATGGAATCCCTGTTAATGGGACTTGATATACTGCCTTTCTGTGGTTTTTGCAACTACAATCGAAACGGTTTACATAGTATATACAGGTTGTTATTTGTACCTGGGGCAATGGAAGGTTAAGTGACTTGCTCAGAGTCAAAGGAGCTGCAGTGGAAATTGAACCCAGTTCCCCAGGATCAAAGTCCACTGCACTAACCACTAAGCAACTCCTCCTCTCCATGTGGTCTATTCGGTCTGTCTAAACAAGTTACTGAGCTCTCCAATCCCCTCCGCTCTCTCAGAGATCCTCTGTACATTGACACAGTCAGTCAATCCATCCATCCACATTTCACCCTTAAGAGATCCTATGCACTTGTCCCAAGTTTTCTTGGATTCAGATACAGTCCTCATCTCCACCACCAACACCGGGAGGCCGTTCCATGAAGTCACCACCCTTTCCATGAAGAAGAATTTCCTCAGGTTACTCCCGAGTCTGTCCCCCCCTTCAACGTCATCCAATGCCCCCCTCATTCCAGAGCTCTCCCTTCAATCGAAAGAGGCTTGCCTCCTGTGCACTTATGCCGTGTAGATATTTAAATGTCTCTATTATATCTCCCCACTCTCACCTTTCTTCCAAAGTATACATATTGAAATCTTTAAGTCTGTCCTCATAGTAGCCACCCTCTGGACAGAGTCCATCTTGATCTTTTTGAAGGTATGGTCTCCAGAATTGTACACAGTACCTAAATGAGGTCTCACTAAAGACTTATAAGGGTCCTTTCACTAAGAAGCGCCAATGATAAGATGCCCATTAATATTCCTACGGACGTCTTAGTGCCCGCTAATTGTTAACGCATGCTAAATCTGTTAGCATGCTTTAGTAAAAGGACCCCATAGAGAAGCATATCCCCTCCTTTTTCCTGATGGCCATTCCTCTCTCTATGCACCCAAGCATCCTTCAGATATAATCACCCCATGTGGAGTACTTCAAACAGTATATTCCGCCTGGACCGATATGCTCATATCACCCCTCTCCTCAAGACACTTCACTGGCTTCCGATCAAGTACCGCATACAGTTCAAGCTTCTCCTTCTTACCTACAAATGCACTCAGTCTGCAGCCCCTCATTACCTCTCTACCCTCATTTCCCCTTACGTTCCCGCCTGTAACCTCCGCTCACAGGACAAATCCCTCCTCTCAGTACCCTTCTCCACCACCGCCAACTCCAGGCTCCGCCCTTTCTGCCTCGCCTCACCCTATGCTTGGAATAAACTCCCTGAGCCCATTCGCCAGGCCCCCTCCCTACCCATCTTCAAATCCTTGCTCAAAGCCCACCTCTTCAATGTCGCCTTCGGCACCTAACCTATTCAGGAAATCTAGACTGCCCCAATTTGATTGCCCCTATTTGACTGACTGCACATTTGTCCTTTAGATTGTAAGCTCATTGAGCAGGGACTGTCCTTCTATGTTAAACCATACAGCACTGCGTAACCCTAGTAGCGCTTTAAAAATGTCAAGTAGTACATGTGTGGTGGAGCTGTATCAAAGTGAAAGCCTTTTGGAAGGCTGTTCACAGTAGGCTGCAGCACTGGGTGGGCTGTTCAATTGCCTGGGCCCCAGAGGTTTTTCTTTTCTCTATAAAGGTAGCAGGTCTTACAACACATCAACAAGCTTTGGTGAGGCAGGCGGTGGGGGCTGCCCGGGTAGTAATAGCTTCGCACTGGAAACAAGTGGGGGTCCCACCAATTGCGAAGTGGTATAATAAATTGCGATATGTGTGTGAAATGGAGAGACTTGTAGCAGAACGGAAACATCAAAAGAGCAAATGGTATTTGACCTGGAAATTCTTTCTCAATGATGCGAACACAACCTAGAGTTATGCTGGTGCAAATGTAAGGTTGGAAAAGTTTAATGTAATCCCCACAAGGTGGTGAGGGGGGGGAGGGGAAGGGACGGGGAGGGGAGGGGAGGGGGGAAAAAAAAAATAAATAAAAAAAAATAAAATAAAATAAAAAAATAAAAAAAGTCAACAGAGGGTTTTTTCTTTTTGAATGTTGTTATAATACAGAAAGCATTTTGTTGGAATGTTTGTCACATGGACATATTTGTACAACTGCACTGATGGATTTTGTTTTGCACAAAATGTAATGCAAAAATGTTCAATAAAGACTTTATACAAATAAAAAAAAAAATAAAAAAAATGTCAAGTAGTAAGTAGTAGTAGTAAGAATTATAAACAATTTAATTGTGCCAAAATGCATTTATCACAGCTTTGGAATGAGTGAATATATAGTAATGATGAGAAGTTATGAGCAATGAGGACGTATATCTCATTCTACCAGGTTGTTTTTGTGTCTATTTTATTTTTTAATTTTACATTGTTTTTAATCAATTCAGTTTATTTTACAATGATTTTAGATGTATTTGTGTATTTTAGTTATTGTTTGTAATTTTCATGTCATGAGGTAGTTTGTGTATATGTGTTATGAATGTTCTATTGTTCTCCACTATAAATAAACCCCCTATACAGTGCCCTTAAAATTTTGCAGCCCAAATGCATGACCCTGCATTTTATAGCATTAAATCTTAGCTGCCAAATGATCGCAGATGTTGGTATAATCCGCAAAGAGGCAAGCCTCATCACTGTGCCTTTTGATCTAATGGATCCTCAGAAGCTTAGCCGAAATTGGGAGGCGGGGCTGGTATTTGGGTGGTGGGGCTAGTTCTGGGCAAGACTTCTACGGTCTGTGTCCTGAAAATGGGGCTAGTTCTGGGCAAGACTTCTACGGTCTGTGTCCTGAAAATGGCAGATACAAATCAAGGTAAGGTATACACAAGAAGTAGCACAGATGATGAGTTTATCTTGTTGGGCAGACTAGATGGACCGTGCAGGTCTTTTTCTGCCGTCATCTACTATGTTACTATGTTGCGAAGCTTATACACCCTAGTGCATAAGCTTCGCAGGATGGTCAGTGAATGTTTGCCTGATCAGGGGAACTAGGGAAATACCAACTACTGGGATGAAACATCCGAAGCCTGAATCAATGGGCGCCAACAGCTAGGGCTGAAAAATTACCAAAATATATTCCCAGGTCACACAACTAAGTTAGAGATCAGTAACCGCCATGCCTGACCACAATTTTAGGGAATAAAGGGAGAGTTCAAGGCGGGATAACCGAAAAACCTTACAGTGCCTTGAGGATAATCCTCTCATGAAGAGGGCCCGGGACAGGAGGAAAACTCAAAAGGATAAAAAAGGCATTCTGATCACACAAAATCCCATCCCCTTTCTGACAAAGGCAACTGTATCCCGTGTGTGAAAAGAGGGCACTCCTTGGCACCAGATATTGCGCTCTCACCCATTCGTATCTTTGCGTTCATGGTGTTAGCGAGCTCAAACTGGTATAGCGCAGCACAGTCCATCACAACCCCGAGCAGCGCCACGTCAGGGTTGCAGAGCACACGTGCAGTCTGCGAGGGGTTCCCTTCCTTGATCGCCTGATTGATGGCGGCAATGCCCAGAGCCACTAGGAGGAAGAAAGAAAAGAATAGGAAAAATTAAGTTATATGGGACAGACACCTGCTTTTGGGAACATTCTTGGTTATTGTGCGACAGGAGGCGGGAGGCGCTGGCTTCAGACCACACTCAGTCTGCTGCAAATGCATTTCCTTAGATGCTGAAATAATTCAGGTGTTTAAAAAAAAAAAAATCATCTGATGTGCCTCTCTCAGCCCGGCCTTTTCTTTTCAGGTTTCTACAGCACAGCAGACCAGATGCTTAAGACAAGATTCAATCTGCACAGACATCACATGAAAATAGCCGGTGCCAGTCAAGCCCCCACCCCTGTGGGCCAACACTTCACAAGACCAGAACACTGCACCAGTGATTTCACAGTAAGAATACTGAAAGGTAATTTTAAAACAATACAGGAATGTAAGACCTTTGAAATAAGAATGATTGAATATTTTGACACCCAACAAACAGGACTTAATAAGGATCTGGGTTTTCTAACTCATTATAAACCATAAAGCTGTATTTCTCTGTTTATTACCCTCCTCTCACCTACCAACACCCATCCTGTTAGAATATCAATGAAATGCTTTGATGTCCCCATGCATACCCCCACCCTCCCACTCTGTCAGACTGTCAAAGTAATGCTTTTATGTTTCTCTTATATATACTGCTACCACATTTGCTTATTTCCGATCTGACGAAGAAGGGCAACCTTTGAAAGCTAATCAAGAAACGTATTAAGTCCAATAAAAAAGGTATCATCTTATTTTCTTTTTCATGTTTTATTTTGTTTGATTTCTATTGATAACCTTTAAGAGTGGACTAACAGGGCTACCACACCTCTCTACAGCACCGCTGAAGTCAACATCTCTTCAGCTGTGACACTATAAGGAGAATTTAGGTCTTACCTGATCATTTTCTTTCCATTACTCCTTCCCAGTATTCCAGAACCTGTGGAATAGTTGTGTCCATCAACCAGCAGGTGGAGATAGAGAACTGAAAACTGAGCCGAGATTTTTCTTGGCATTCAGTCCAGTTCCTCAGTATTTACGTATAGAAGCAGTAAGGAGAAATTCAGAACAAACGCAACAACCTTAAAACAACTCGCTAACCTAACACTAACCAGACCAAGCAAACATGTGTGGACCTCTCATTTCTGGACAACTTGGAGAGCAATGATAAGCAAGAAGCACCATGCACAGTGACAGTCGTTATTTCACTCATTACGTCTCAGAAACCTTGAGTGGGCCTCTGGAATAGTGGCAAGGACTAATGGAAAGAAAATTATTCCATTATGTAGCTTCCCACTATTCCAGAACATGCGAGACGCTTAAAAGCAATCCCTAGAATGGGTGGGATCCTGGCACCACCGCCCTGAGGACAACCGCCCAAAACGGACTTCCAAGCACTGCAATGTCTACATTGTAGTGCTTGTCAAATGTATGCAGTGTCGACCACATTGCTGCCTTGCAAATATCCACTGGAGACAGTAGGGTAGTCTCGCCCAGGATGATGCTGTACACCTCACAGAATAAGCCCACAAGGCCTGAGGAACCTGCTTCTCCGCAAGCAAACAAGCTGACATAAGTCTCCTTCAGTCATCTAGCAACTGTGAGATTGGAAGCCATGAGGTCAAACATCTGCTTACCAAAACACAGTCTGTCCAAATTGCGAAACTCATTTGTGACTTCCAGATATCTAATGAGGAGACTCTATATACACTGAGAAGCGTCACGGAAGAATACAGAGCCTCTTTGTCCTCTCTGCTAAAGGACAGAACCTTCAATGACTGGTTGAGATGTAATGACGATACCGCTTTCGGAAGAAAGGGAGGAACTGTGCACAGGGAGTCTCCCACCTCTGAAAAAGCGGAGAAAAGGAATCTCGACAAGAGAGAGGCTGAAGCCCCAAAACCCTTTGTGCCAATGCAGCAGTCACCAGGAACGCTGCCTTTAGAGCAAGATTTTTCAAGGAGACCTTCTGGAGTGGCTCAAAACGAGGCTTCAGATGATCCCCAAGGACTAAAAGTAAGTTTTCTACTCTGGACACAGCATATGAAAAGGAGGCTGCAAGTAGCCCACTCCACTCAAGAATCAAACAATATCTGGGTGAGCTGCAAGAGACATCTTCCACAGTCAACCCCCGAAACAGGCCAAAGCCATAACCTGAAATTTAGAGAACCCAACGCCAATCCTTTCTGAAGATCTCTCTGGAGAAACACTAGGATGTGTGCGAACTGAGCAGAGAAGGGAAAAAGTCCACACTTAGAACATCAGTCCTCAAACATCCTCCACACTCTCAGGTACCATGTATGTTGAGCATTTCTGAGCCTGAAGCAAGGTAGCGATGACCAAACCAGAGCCACCTCCAGATATGATTCTGCAGACTCAAACCACCCGCAAAGCTCAACTGTGGACCAGTTGACCAACTGGACCATGAGCAAATCACTCAGCAACAGAAGCTGAAAAGTGTGTCCATCCACCTGCTGGAGATAGAAAATACTGAGGAGCTGAACTGGATGTCAAGGGAGAGATGTCTCAACTCAGTTTTCAGTTCTCTATCTCCACCTGCTGGTTGACAGACTATCTCATAGGTTCTAGAATAGTGGGAAGCCGTGTAATGGAAAACTTCAGCTGTTACTGCTCAAAGATTTTTGCCACTTATACCTCCCTCCAAACCAAAGTCTAGCCATTAGAAGGCCTGGACTCCCTACCTCCATTAAGCAAGCAAAAGCAAAGAGCTAAATATTGGGGTAGGCTGACACCCAGTGATTATCCAGAAAACAGCAGTAGAAGTAGCTTTTCGTATCCTGCAGTACCTGCTCTCTCTCTCTAGGTGACATGGGGAAGAAAATATCCCCTACCTTCTTCAACCAATGGTTTCTTACTTTTTTTTGCCTTTGCAGTGTCCTGATTGGCTTTCAAGACACCTTGCCGAATCTCTTCCAGCCACAGGGCTGCTCCCGGGTCTTTCGTGGTCTGTGAAAGAGAAGTAAAGTGCTCATCATGGGTGCAAAATTCAATTCAAGAGGGCTGAACACACTCTAGAGATTAGGTAACACTTCGAAAATGTAATACATAACACTTCAAAAATGATCACTTTCATTTCTTGGTTTCTCATTTCCTAGTGAGCTTCAAAGAAGGGTGCTGGGTTTTATTTTTAAACAAAGGTCTACCTTCAGCAATCTTGAATAATGGCAACCAGGACAAAAGGGATTAAATTACCAATCTGGGAGGCCATTTTTCAAACGCCATATCCTAATTCAACGAATGTGTGGCCAGCTCATTCAAAGGCATTCTCTCTACCCCTACCCCCCACCAATGGCATGTTGATTAGCTACTTTGGGGGGGGGGATTAAGTTATTGTGTCTTGTACTCCCCCCCCTCCCTCACCCAGCATGATGGCCTAGTTCTGCTGTATAGGACACCTCGATTCACATTGATATCCACCTCCTGCTAGGACTGGGGTTGCTGCAGAAGCTGTGTAGTATTCAAGAAATGTATTACGATGAGATGCATTCTTGAAATGACACACCTGGGCTTTATGTCTCCGAGCACCTGTCAGAATGTGGTGATATCGCTGGGCAACCGGGAGGCTGACATCGGCAAGTCCTGCAGCAGGCATCAGGAGCGCCGTCAGTGTCTTATACGGATCGCCCTGCTCCAGGGCATCATTAATCAAACCCACAGCAAGGATTTCTAGAAAGAGCAAGAAAAGCCAGGGAACAGACACTGACCATGCTTCTATTCCAGCAGCTCCAGAATCCCCCCTACCCCCTAACAAACGGCCAGCAGGGCTATGCCAACCACTAGGGAACTGATGTGGTCCAAACATAGCAAAAAAATGACTTCTTTCAAACTAGGTCCTGGAGACAAAGGGAGAAAATTCTAGAATCAAATAGCAAGAGGCAGAGCTGGGATTAGAACTGAAGCATGGCGAGATGATATAAAGCAAGATATGATAGAGGTCTATACTGAGTGGAGTGTTAACAGGTAGCTGTGAATCATTTGTTTACTCTTTCCAAAAATACAAAGACTAGGGGGCACGAAATGAAGCTACTTAATGCATTTAAAACAAATTAAAGAAATGAATTCTTTAAGCAACGTGTAATTAAACTAGGGAATTCGTACTCAGAGAATGTGATAAAATCAGTTAGCTTAGCAGGGTTTAAAAAAAAAGTTTGGCCAGTTTCCTAAAAGAAAAGTCCATAAGCCATTATTAAGATGGACTTGAAAAAAATCCTACTTATTTCTAGGATAAGCAGCATAAAATCTATTTTACTTGTTTGAGATTTTACCACGTTCCTGCGACCTGGATTGGCCACTATTGGGAACAGGATTCTAAGCTTGATGGACCTTTGGTCTCTCTCAGTATAGAAATGCTAATGTTCTAAGCACCCTGCCCCAAGGTCACTAAAAAGGGTGCGCTGGACTCAGATTCCAGAGGACTTCTCCCGATCCACAGCCTAGCGCCCCTCTCCCCCGCAGTCCTTGAAAGGTTCCACTTACTGTCATGCTCCTGCTGAATGGATGCATTGACGTCATTCACACAGGCCTGGAGTTCATTCCAGCTCAGAAATGGCGCTCCCGCCTTCCGGGACCAGTGTTTCAACTTCAGAAGCTTATCAAAATAGCTGAGGGAGAAAGGGTCCGTTACTGAACATGCACAATGTAGGTGAAAGTGAGAGCTAACAGGACGTCCCTTCACTGGGCGTCTTCACCTGCATTTTAATCTTCTTCCTTTCAGGACCATTTGATGCAGAGTGCCTTCTTAGCCAGTACAACGATTGAAAGAGCTTTCAAAATGTATTTCTACTGCACATCTGCTCTCTGACTTTTGAAGTAGGGATGTGACAGAGCCAGGAGATATGTGACCGGCTGCCATCATGGCAAAATAGTTAAGGCAGCTTTGTTGAACGTAGGAGAGGCTAACTGAGTTTCAGTATCAGATTCAACACCGAAACCTGAAACTCACCTCCGCCTCCCATCCAGACCCACCTTAGGAAGCCCCAGTGGTCTAAGTAGCCTCTTTGGGGGCAGGAACAAACCCCACATTCCTGTCCCATGCCGCTGCTCCGATGCAATGGTTGCCGAAACTGCCACGGGAGGTCCTGGCAGCCATTTTGCAATTGGAATCATAGTAACATAGTAAATGACGGCAGAAAAAGACCTGCATGGTCCATCCAGTCTGCCCAACAAGACAAACTCATATGTGCTACTTTTTGTGTATACCCTACCTTGATTTGTACCTGTCCTTTTCAGGGCACAGACCCTATAAGTCTGCCCAGCACCATCCCCGCCTCCCAACCACCAGCCCCGCCTCCCACCACTGGCTCTGGCACAGACTGTATAGGTCTGCCCAGCACTATCCTCGCCTCCCATCACCGGCTGGCTCTGCCACCCAATCTCGGCTAAGCTCCTTAGGATCCAATCCTTCTGAACAGGATTCCTTTATGTTTATCCCACGCGTGTTTGAATTCTGTTAAAATCAGCATGGACAGCAAACTCCTGGGTTTGGTTGGGCTTGGGTTTGCATTTTCAATCTCTCTGACAGTTTGCTTGGTTTGTGGGATTCAACTTGTAGCTTTATTTATATTTATAAAGTCTCCCTTTATATTAAAACAAAACTTTAAAAAAAACAACCCATTTTGGCATTGCATGAAAATGCGAGTTTAGAGTAATGACTGTATACAGATGTAGTCAGTTCTAGCTCTTAAGTACATAAATACTTCTTAATCTGTGTTTTTTTGTTGTTGTTTCTACCCATGTGCTCCCTGCAGAGAGAAGATCGAATTTGCCATAAATCTTTATTACTCAGAAAGTAATGAGCATTTCACACATACCGCTGGACATTCTCATCTTCAATATCCGCCAGGCCCGTGGCAGGGCTGATCAAATGACTCCAAAACGCATTCAGATCCCCAGCTTCGACAGCCCGATTGATGAGGGCGACGGCCGAGAGCATCTCCACTGCAACAAACAGCTCCTCCTGCACCAGGTCTCCCTGCAGAAGGAGTCAAGAGACGCCCCACTTACCACCTCACCCAACCCTTTGGGGAACAGAATTCCAGGGAAACTCAGCGCTACACCACAGAAATTAGGGCAGAGCGATGAGGAAGAAGTAGAAAAGAGTTATCGATCAGGGCCCTGTGCAGATGTCCACGATCTGGTAATTTAATACTAGCAAACATTTTGCACAAGTATGTGATATTCAAATGACGCTGAAACATCCTATATAATAAAAACCAACCTCAACGTTCTGAAGCTGAATCTGTGGCTTCAGCGAAGGGTTTGTAACCTCTGAAGCTCAGGCTCCATCTCTGTAAGCTCCGCCCTCGCGTCCAAACGTCATGACGTCGAGGGCGGGTCGATCGCCATAAAAGAATCGCGCTTCAAAAAACAGAAACAAACGGAGGTCTAAACAACAAGGCAACAAAAAAAAAAGGGAACTGTAGCTCCGCCCTCGCGTCACAATGCGATGACCTAGAGGGCGGGGCGGTACACACAGCGGCAACGACAGAGGACTTGGAGGAGATCCCGGAACTCCCCTCGGTATTTCGGAATGGAAAGCCTGCCCGATCTCTTGCAATAACGCAGGCATGGAGGAGGAGGAGGAAGTCAGGGAAGGAAGACAGAAACACTTAACAGAGGGAAAAGGAGGCGGGGAGGGGGTCCTCACACCAGAGAGATGGGGGTGGGGACCCTGCGAGAGGGGAGGGGCTCACACTCACTCAGTAGAGGGAGGGAGGCCAATGGAAAGGAAAAGGTAGGATGGGGAGGGAAGGGAGAAGGGGGAAAACCAGACTCTCTGTCAAACAAACTGTATCTCTGAGAAAACTCTCTGTCTCTCTCACTCACTCTGTCCAACATACACACTCGCACACAGTCATTCTGAAACACACACACTCACTCACAGATACACAAGCACCCCGTCTCAATCTCTATCTGACACACAATAGCACAGTCACTCTCTCTCTCACACACACAGTCACTCTCACACACACACTCACTCAAACATACACACTACGAGCAAAACCTGCCTAGTGTCCGTTTCATTTCTTTCCGAAACGGGCCTTTTATACTAGTCTTTATATATGTTGGAGTAAAGCCCTGAGAAACGAAAGGACTGTAGCCTGTAGTGAGACATGGTTAAACTTTCAAACCAGTGCTTAATTTTCTATCATTGGGCTAAAACTCCATTTTTTTTTATGTGCAATCATTTAAAGTGCAACAGTGAGAAAAATATATATGAACTTTTTAAAAACTTTGCCAATTAGCCCAATGATAGAAACGATGTTTCAGCGTCGTTTGAATATCACATACTTGTGCAAAATGTTTGCTAGTATTAAATTACCTCATCCTGCATTAGTATTTACTGCATTTCATTATACTACTAGTACTACTTATCATTTCTATAGCGCTACTAGACGTACACAGCGCTGTATACTTGAACATGAAGAGACAGTCCCTGCTCGACAGAGCTTACAATCTAATTAGGCCAGACAAACAGGACAAACAAGAGATAAGGGAATATTAAAGTCAGGATGATAAAATAAGGGTTCTGAATAAGTGAACAAGGGTTAGGAGTTAAAAGCAGCATCAAAAAGGTGGGCTTTTAGCTTAGATTTGAAGACGGTCAGAGATGGAGCTTGATGTACTGGCTCAGGAAGTCTATTCCAGGCATATGGTGCAGCAAGATAAAAGGAACGGAGTTTGGAGTTAGCGGTGGAGGAGAAGGGTGCAGATAAGAGAGATTCACCCAGTGAACGGAGTTTGGAGTTAGCGGTGGAGGAGAAGGGTGCAGATAAGAGAGATTTACCCAGTGAACGGAGTTCCCGGGGAGGAATGTAGGAGAGATGAGAGTGGAGAGGTACTGAGGAGCTGCAGAGTGAATGCACTTATAGGTCAATAAGAGGAGTTTGAACTGTATGTGGAAACGGACAGGAAGCCAGTGAAGTGACTTGAGGAGAGGGCTAATATGAGCATAACGACACTGGCGGAATATTAGTCGTGCAGCAGAATTTTGAACAGATTGAAGAGGAGAGAGATGGCTAAGTGGGAGACCTGTGAGGAGCAAGTTGCAATAGTCTAAGCGAGAGGTGATAAGAGTGTGGGTGAGGGTTCTGGTAGTGTGCTCAGAAAGGAAAGGGCGAATTTTGCTGATATTATAGAGAAAGAAACGACAGGTTTTAGCAGTCTGCTGAATATGTGCAGAGAAGGCGAGGGAAGAGTCGAAGATGACCCCAAGGTTATGAGCTGATGAGACAGGAAGGATGAGAGTGTTATCCACAGAAATAGAGAATGGGGGAGGAGGAGAGGTTGGTTTAGGGGAAAGATAATTATATCATTGTAAGTCCACAATCTGGTCCCAACAGCAGTTCTGAACAGCACTATACAGGTCCAGAGCTCCTCTCATCAGAAGCCACAGTACCTCCAGCTGCAGCTGTACAGAGGCTGCCACCACCATTTTGTTTAAAACCACTCGACAGCTGAGACTGCACAACATCAACACAAATACCTAATGGATTATTCAGCATCTGGATGTGCTGCCTGGGCTTCACCAGCTGTCTCTGGCCTCACCCAAGCCTTCTTCACCTTTCTGCCTACTACTACTACTTAACATTTCTAGAGCGCTACTAGGGTTACGCAGCGCTGTACAGTTTAACAATGAAGGACAGTCCCTGCTCAAAGGAGCTTACAATCTAAAGGACGAAATGTCAAGTTGGGGCAGTCAAGATTTCCTGAGTAGAGGTGTGGTGGTTAGGTGCCGAAGGCGACATTGAAGAGGTGGGCTTTGAGCAATGATTTGAAGATGGGCAGGGAGGGGGCCTGGCGTATGGGCTCAGGGAGTTTGTTCCAAGCATGGGGTGAGGCGAGGTAGAAAGGGCGGAGCCTGGAGTTGGCGGTGGTGGAGAAGGGTACTGAAAGGAGGGCGGAGGTTACGGGTAGGAACGTAAGGGGAGATGAGGGTAGAGAGGTAATGAGGGGCTGCAGATCGAGTGCATTTGTAGGTTAGTAGGAGAAGCTTCAGCTGTATGCGGTATCTGACCTGAAGCCTCCCAGCAGCTCTCCCTCACCTCAGTTTTCTTCTTCTGCAGCACCGCCAGCTCCTGCTGATATAGCTCTGCGGCAAATGGATACACATCCGGCAGCTGGGCCTCGGGATTCGCCAGCTCCTTCACCATCTTGGTGGCGACACCCCTGCGGACTGCAGCGTTAATACGGGCGATGGCCTCTTCCACTGGAGGATAGCAGGGCAAACGAAAAGAAGGTGCGGGACACACCAAAAAAATAAAATAAACACAGGAAAGCAATATCGCCAATCACCCCGATTTTTTTTTTGCTCTTATCCCCTTTATATTTAACTTCTCTCTTCCTATCCATTCCTCCCTCACTTCCTTTGTGAATGACTGTCCTTTCCTATCAAAGGATTGTAACAATAGTAACATAGTAGATGACGGCAGAAAAAGACCTGCACGGTCCATCCAGTGTGCCCAAGACAAACTCATATGTGTATACCTTACCTTGATTTGTACCTGCCTTTTTCAGGGCACAGACCGTACAAGTCTGCAAAGCAGTATTTCCCGCCTCCCAACCACCAGTCCCGCCTCCCATCACCGGCTCTGGCAGGGACCGTATAAGTCTGCCCTCCACTATCCTCGCCTCCCAACCACCAACCCCTCTTCCCCCCACCTGCTCCGCCACCCAAGGGGGAACTTCTATCTATAAGACCGAACTTCTATCCCAAGACTGCTTAACTTCTTTGCTATTAATGATCAAGCACCACCACTTTAAACCTTAGGTTGAATAGGGTCTCTCTATAGACAATGACCTAATGTATGTGACAATCCAACTTATTACTCAGAAACCTTCATGCAATACCATAATGTATTCCTCTATACCATGTATGTATGCACATGGATGTATATATGCACCTTAACGCATTACCATTTGTAATTCTGTTACCCGGAAATGGCAACCGCCATTACGGCCACGTATGTTACCATGTACCATGTATGCATGCACCTTAACGCAATACCACTTGTAATTTTGTTACCCGGAAATGGCAACCGCCATTACGGCAAATGTAAGCCACATTGAGCCTTCAAGTTGGTGGGAAAATGTGGGATACAAATGCTACAAATAAATAAAAAAAAATATATTTAATTTCCAAAGGGAATGTCAAACAAATCTGCTTGGGGGGGGGGGGGGGGGTGGAAATCAGTGCACAGAATGTGTCGACTTACTGGCATGTTCCTGCTTTGCTGTCTGGTTGGCTGCATCCACCCCAGCCTGGATCTCCTCCTTTTCCAGTAGGTCCACGTAACCCAGTTCCTTAAACAGGACACACAAGGAGAATCGTCTCAGAACATCATGGGGGAAAGAAGTGTACAGGACAGTCCGCTAGCTTTACTGTAATCACCTGCAGAGGTGGGTTCATGACCACGACAGATCATCATCCAAGCTCCCGTTACAGTCCCAAGGTTTAACACACTATCCCCTCTTATTTTAAACAGACCCCCATGGTGGCAGTTTCCTGTGGTGATGTTGTCTATAATCACAGATTCCCATTCAAGAAATATATATATTTTTTTTAATGAAAGGATAAGCATCCAAAGGATGCTCTGGCTTTCATTTGGCCTGTCCGGTACTTACTAGAGCTTTCTGTTCTCGGTCCGTGGTAAGCTGCTCCAGGTACCACTCAGAGTTTTCCCGGTGCACCCTGCGTAGTCCAAGAACTGGGTCCTGCAGTGCCGAGTACAAGGAGTGGGCATCTCGCTTCTCCAAAGAATCATCGACGTACTCTAGGACCTCATGCACTAAGAGGGGGAAGGAAAGGGAATTTGGATTTAGCTCATGCCTTTAAGGTACAGCTTCATAAGAACATAAGGGTAGCCAGATTGGGTCAGACCAAAGGTCCACCTAGCCCAGGTTCCTGTTTTCCAAACAGTGGCCAAGCCAGGTCACAAGTACCTGGCAGAAACCCAAATTGTGGCGACATTCCATGTAGAACCCCAAAGAATAACAAGATTCCATGCAGAATCTCAAAGAGTGGCGACATTCCATGTAGAACCCCAAAGAATAACAAGATTCCATGCAGAATCTCAAAGAGTGGCGACATTCCATGTAGAACCCCAAAGAATAACAAGATTCCATGCAGAATCTCAAAGAGTGGCGACATTCCATGTAGAACCCCAAAGAATAACAAGATTCCATGCAGAATCTCAAAGAGTAGCAACATTCCATGTAGAACCCCAAAGAACAGCAAGATTCTGGAATCCTAAAGAGTGACAAGATTCCATACAGAATCTCAGAGTAGCAACACTCCATACTACGAATCCCAGAGCAAGCAGTTGCTTCCCATGTCTGGGTCAATAGCTTCAAGGCAAGTTCCTTACTGTACCTGAATATGTTCCCATTCCTAGAGTGTTTACAATCTAGTTTTGTACCTGAGGCAATGGAGGGTTAGGTGATTTGCCCAAGATCTGAAGGAACAACAGTGGATTTGAACCCTGGCTCCCCTGGTTATCAGCCCAGTGCTAACCATCAGGCTACTCCTCGTAACATATGGCAGATCCCATGTATCTTGGACCAGAAGCTCTGCTCTTCCTCCTCAGTGCACAAAGTACCCCAACTCCCCTCCCACCCACCACCAACGGGCTAACCAGATTCTTACATACCGTTCACTGTGTTGATGTTGCCCTGTATTTCAGCTTGCGTTAGACAATGATCATAAATGTCCTCACTCTCCGGAGTGTCTGTCATACCCTAAAAAAAGAGAAAGCCTTGAAGAGAGGCGAGTCACAACGGCTCTCTGTCAGAGAAAAGCAGGTTGAGAATAACACAAAGCCTGCCACATTAAAATGTTTCAGTTTATCAGAGAAAAGAGATGTGTTTAACTGACATTTTGGAAAATTCAGAAGCTATAGATAGAGTTATATAATTAGTGACTTTCGTCTTTGATTAGATAGGAACAACGTTTTGAAATTGTATTTCCGATACATGGTTGATAGTTTTTTGGGTTCAAAGATGAATATATTTCCTGACACATCAAGGGAATCACAGACTGGGAGGTGTGAAGTCTTGGCTTTTCAGCCAGGAATCATTGCCCCAGGTGGGACCTTCCTAGCACGATTCCCTTGTAAGTGTTTTATTTTCCTTATTACTTATTTGTTTGAACCTAAGAAATGATAGAGTTTGTGGAAACAGATGAAGAATCCTCTGCAGCAACTTCCTTCAGTTACCACTGTACCGGCTGCAATAACCGATTAACCTTCCTCCCTCAGAAAATGTGAAGTGTAAGATTAACCATTTTGAGTTTTTCTTATTTTCTTTAAGATTGTGTTTTCCTGATCTCGGATCTTCCAATTGTGGACAATTATGTAAATATATATTGTTGAGAGAAAATGTTTTCCTTTTTATATTAATTTCTGTATTTCCTTACATTTATGTGATAAATGTGAATGTAATTAAGTAAAATGATAAAATAATAAAAAAATATATATAGCTAAAATGTTTCAGTTTAAAATGCGAGTTCTAGCTGCATTTTACTCTGGTTTTATGTTTCAATGTTTTTTTTATTGATTTTGCATCAGGTTAACATCGGACATATTCCATGTACTTTTCACTATAAATCCAAAACCTGAACATTGTAAATAATCAGAAAATGTAACATCCAAGTAATTCTTTTCAACATTTCCTCCCTTCCTCCCCCCCTCTCCTTCCCCCCTCCCTTTCGCCGCCCTCCCCTTTTACTCTGGTTTTAAAAATTCAGTGACTTTATAAGTGCCATAGCGTGAGCTCAGAGCCACATGTGCTTGTTGAATCACAGGCAGACACTGCCATATACTAGGAAAAACACTTATAATCGTGGTCTTTGCGAGGGAAGTATTTCAGCTTAAGCAGCAGAGTAAACGTAAGAAGTGCAGCTGCCAGGAGCTGAAAGCGCAAGATCAATTAACAATACATTGTTCACTAGGAATTCAGAGCTGCTTTAGCAGGGTGACGCGGTTTTTATTCTGTTCCTAAGTACTCCGAGATTTGCAAGGCTGTGATTCTCTACCGCAGTGTTTCCCAAGTCGGTCCTGGAGTACCCTCTTGCCAATCAGGTTTTCAGGATATCCACAATGAATAGGCGTGAAAGAAGTTTGCGTATAATGGAGGCAGTGTATGCAAATCAAGTTCATACATATGCATTGTGGATATCCTGAAAGCCTGACAGGCAAGGGGGTACTCCAGGACTCACTTGGGAAACACTGCTCTACTGAACTGACAGGACTACAAATACCAAAAGACCAAGGGTCACCTCACCTGTGACTTGGCACCCTCAATAAAAGATGATGATCTTGCAACCGCCACACTGAGATGCCCTGTTCCACAGGTGCTGGTGTGGTAGCATTTCCACAGGGTCAATGGGCAAGCCACACCCTGGCCCAGAATCGAGTCCACCCAAATGAGCCATTTGCCTGTGGCCTGTTCAAATTGCAGATCTATTCCTGTTAAACATTTACTTTCCAACAGATGCAAGGAATGAAAACTTGGAGCGAAAAGTCTGTTCAAGTAATAATTTGGGGAAGAACGTGCTTGACCCAGTTGTGTGAAGTTTATTACAGGTTTCTTACTTGCGCCTACATCCTAGCCCTTTTCTTATCTCGAATGTGCCCCTCCCCCCATTACCCGGTTCTTGGCGTTGGTGGTCTTTTGCATCTTGGCCTGGTACAGAATCTCCTGGTACACAGCTGCCAGGGTCTCCCTCAGGTTGCCCAACATGGCGTTGGGATTCCGTAGTGCGCACATGGTCTCTTCCACCACCCCTCTCTCCACAGCTTCGTTAATAGCAATTACTGCGGCGTGGACTGAAGAATCGGGACAGAAAGAAAAAAAATATGAACAGCAAAAGCTAAACATTATACCAAGGTAAGCGGATAAAATTATCTAACTACAGTTTTGAAATATTCTCCTGAAGCTGTTCCTCCAGTTAATAAAATTTATTATATTACGTGCCTATACCTAAATGGAAATCTCGGGGAGAAATGGAGAATGGGCGAGCCCGAGGTATTCAGCTAGATGTGGAAAATATTTCAGCCATCTTGGAAGAATGTATGTCAGAGTCATCAGAAAGAGCTACATTGTTGGTATCTCTGGGTTTTGAACAAGATTTGAATGCTATTATGTTACCCGTTCGATGGAACAATTTTATGGTAAATGTATTTGGATTTACCCTGCTGTAACAAAATCTACTCAAGAGAGAAGGAAACCATTTTTGGTTATAAGGAAAGAGACCAGAGATCTTAGATGCCACTTTTCTACTGCCTTACCCATGTTAATGCATGATTCAATTTGGAGGGACTAAATATGTCTTCTTTGTACCAGAACTGGAGGCAGTGCGTGGCATGCAAATTTCTCTCATGCATATTCATTGTGGATATCATGAAAAGCAGACTGACCTGGTGTGTCCCGAGGACTGGGTTGAGAATCCTTACTTTACAGACTAGGCCTTGGGATCTCCAAACGGAGGTGGCCAATGTCTCAAAATCTACTTATAACAGACTTCCATGTTCACCAGCTACTGGTGAACACAAGTCTGTTTGACTATTTGCCTGATACAAAATAAGTACATAAGTAATGCTACACTGGGAAAAGACCAAGGGTCCATCGAGCCCAGCATCCTGTCCAGGCCAAGGGCACCTGGTGAGCTTCCCAAACGTACAAACATTCTATACATGTTATTCCCGGAATTGTGGATTTTTCCCAATTCCATTTAGTAGCTGCCGAGAGCAACTGTGTACACCTATATCCAGTACATATTCTGTACTGTTCCTGAACCTGTTTATTTACACAAAAAAATGAATCAAACAAACCACCGGGTGAGAATGGTCTCATTTCAGATTTCATGCATATGCCTAAAACTTTACTCCTACTGCAAGTGACATGGGAGCCCCCCCCCCCCCCCCCCCCGCAAGATAAGTTTATAGGAAAGAATTTCTTCCACCTGCCGCCTCATCCACTGACAACTCGTTGGCCAAGATTCCTCCGATCTTGCTGAAGGCAGGCATCTGGAGTCCGTATTTCTCCAGTTCAGACTTCATGTTGTCAATTTCTTCCTCTACAACAAAAATAAGAGTCTTGGGATCAGGGTCGGGGTAGGAAGCTACCTGCCATTTGATTTTTGTTTTTCTTCTTTCCACAGCAAACTGATCTAGTCCTGAATTTACCTCAGAAAAAATTCTGAACTACAAATCCCTACATGCAATGGGGGGTAAAAAACCAGGACTGGATTTCCCTGTCCTGAAATAGGGCCAGCTAGTGTGTCTAACTGGGAGAGAGGGGGTTGCTGGCTTGAGCAAAGAAATGTCCAAGCTGGACAAAGCGAAAGCTGTGATCTCTCTCTGCCAAAGCTAATAAACCCACTCAAACAATACATTTCAGCTGAAAAACAAGAATTACGTATTTATCTTGACACCACAGAAGAGGTTAAAGTTCAGAGAAATCATTACAGCGAAGCCCTGCGGTTAGAAAAGCACACGTGAACCACCACCAAGCATCAAAGTGAAAGCAGAGCCACTCATCTTTACTGAAAGGGTGATGGAGGCACTAAAAGGGCTCCCCCCCCCCCCAATATTCAGCCGGCGGTGGCGAGTGTTTTGCTGTCCGCTGCCAGTGTTATTCCCAGATATTCAGTGCCGGGCCCTGTCTGAATTTCAGCATTGATACCCAGGTTTTGTTTTGTTTTTTAAGACACATGGAGACATATTTTCAGAGTATTTCGACTTTACAAAGTTCCATAGGGTACTAAGTGCTTTGAAAACGAGCCTCATAGTCAGTTAAGTCAATATTCAGCCTTTGACCGCATAAGCCAAACTGCTCGACAGTTCTATTTATGCGGCCCGATTTAAGCAGTTTATATATGTGGTGAGGGGCTGAATATCGGCACTTAACCTGACTCCACTCCCGGAACAGGCACGAATCAGCCGCTTTTGAGTTTGACAATAACCGGTCATTTTCAGTGAAGACAACTAGTTAAGTGGCGCTGAAAATTACCAGATAGCTGTGAGCAAACAATTTAACTGGTCAGCAGCCATTTCTGGCCTGTTAAATCAGTTTGAATATTGGCCGGGGTATTTCTAGAACCGGCTGCCGTTGTTTACTCTCCACTCATGCATGTAAATGTCCAGAATACCAGCACTTTCATGGCTATTCTTCAAGGGCATCTGCAAATGGCCCGGCATCTGTAAACACAAGGGAGCGTTCATATGGGCACTTTAAATTACACACGCCTTTGCCTGGTGGAAATACGGCTGTGTAAACGTAAGGAGAGCCGATGAAGTAACGCTACTATTCTGTAATGGAATCCGGGTGCCCGAGTCACACTCTGCAATTGGCTCTCATCACATGGCATCCACTTACACCGTTGCTCCCAGAATGGTCTCCCGTTGGAAACGGTGGAGACCAGTCAGGGGAAAGGGGAGGGGAGGGCACAGAGGGTCCCTAGTCAAGAACAGCAGAGACCTGCCGGGGCTGTAAGGCACTGCACTGGGCATAACTGGGAGAACGCTAGACGGGTTCTGCCCTCTGTTGTATTCTAGGTATGACATTGTACCTCTGCCATGTGGAAATTAAAACGCAAGCAGAGGTGAACTCGTTATTTCTGTGCATCTGTAGCCTGGGTTACCCTAGTTCCGGGCATGATGGATGCTGTAGGGACGCCTGTACCCCAAAATCAGCGTGAGGCCACATCGGTCATTTCCCCACAGACCAGCTTAATTGTACACAATATTTGAGGTACGGTCGCACCATGGAGCGATGCAAAGGCGTTACAACGTCCTCATTTTTGTTTTCCATTCCTTTCCTAATAACACCTAACATTCTATTTGCTTTCTTAGCCACCGCAGCACACTGAGCAGAAGGTTTCAACGTATCATCAACGATGACGCCTAGATCTCTTTCCTGGTTGGTGACTCTTAATGTGGAACCTTGTATTACGTAGCTACAGTTCGGGTTCCTCTTTCCTACATGCATCACTTTGCATTTGCTTACATTAAACATCACTTCCCATTTGGATGCTGTCTCACAGTTTTGTAAGGTCCTCTTGCAATTTAACGACTGAATAACTTTGTGTCATCAGCAAATTTAATTACCTCACTAGTTACTCCCATCTCTAGATCATTTAAAAATATGTTAAAAAGCAGCGGTCCCAGCACAGACCCCTGGGGATTCCCTCTATCTATCCTTCTCTATTGAGAATACCGACCATTTAACCGTACTCTGTTTTCTATCTTTTAACCAGTTTTTAATCCACAATACGACACTACTTCCTATCCCATGACTCTCCAATTTCTTCCAGAGTCTTTCATGAGGTACTTTGTCAAATGCCTTTTGAAAATCCAGATACACAATATCGACCGGCTCACCTTTATCCACATGTTTGTTCACCCCTTCAAAGAAATATAGTTTTGACTAGCTCTCAGTTTTCCTGCCACAGATGTTACCCTAAAATGGCCTGTCCTATCCAGAGGCTACCCATGAGACAGAGCAGACTTCAGTTGCTATAGATGCAACATCTGGAAGGGAACAGGTCTTCAGAAACACTAATGATAACAGGGTTCCCTTCTATACAACAGTGTATGGCATTCAGAAGCCGTGAGACGGAGCAGCCTGGTGTCTTAGTGGCAGTGCTTGAACTGTTGGGCAAGATGACCTGGGTTCAGTTCCTAGCGAGGGTCTTCTGCTCCTTGGGGCAGAGAGGGCCAGAAATGATGCAGAGGAAGCATCCAGGATCCTCTGGGGAAGGGACCAAATTTAGGGCCTGTGACGAAACAGGGGATTTATGACTAACTTCTTATGTGAATGTATGGCATATTTATTCCCTAGTGCATTTCCCTTGTTTGGCCAGCAGATGTTGACCGTCTTTTTTTTTTTTTTTTGTAAAGCTGTTACAGAAGTGATCGTTTTTTTCCCCACATGAGCTGTGAGGTAATCATCTCTGTCTTGAGACCCTGTTCAAGGCTTGTGAGCAGTTAATTTCTTGAAGCTTCCCAGGCGCTACCCAGGTAGTGACAAAGTGTTTAGACAGTTTTAATATTGATCCTTATTCAGTTAGCTGTTATTGCCGGTTACTTATCCATCTGTTTTATATAGTTCACTGTTCTAATTCTGTGACAATAAACCTTGATAGTTTATTGGCTCTGTTGTTCTGGACCATCTAAGAATCCTGGTGGTTTGTGTGTTGGGTCTGTGGGTGCTTTCTAGAAACTGTGGGACCCCTGAGAGTGTGGCCCTAGTAACCTAGAAATCACTGGGGAATAACTTCAGAGTGGGAGACTCGCCCAGAGGCAAGCGAGACCCAGTCGGTGGAGAGGAGAGTGCTAGTACAGAGCACAAGCAGAAGGTGCAGGCGGACCTGAGCAGTGCTGGGGACAGACCCTCCAGGTGGTCGCAGGGCTAACCCCAGGCAGGTGCTAGGCGTTCTGTGAGAGGGCCCATAATCACAGAGTTCAGAAGAGAATCTTGGTGCATGGCCCCTGCTGAGGGCTGTCACGGGAATGACCAGACTACACAAAGCTGGGAGAGGGAATGTTTTAATAAACTGGGGGGCAAAGCTCTGAGTTAGATCCCAGCATTGGTGCCAATTAAAATAAGAATGCTAAGAAGCAAGAGGGAACAACAAGGCCCAACCCCCCACCCCCCCCAACAAATAGCCAGAGACGAATCCATTATATCTTGAACAGAAGTGAGGGAACATCTCTCTCTTTCTCACATCTTACCTGTAAAATTCACTTTTCCGTACAAATCCTGTATCTGTGGAGCCAACCCAAGCTTAAACAGGTAAAGGCTGAAACAAAGCAGTTCAGAGAAAGGGGAAAAAAAGGTCATTATGTTCCTGCATAAGGCTTAAGGAAAAAGTTGTACAATGTTTAGGATGAATAGAAGTGCCAGAACATAAAACAAAGGACAGAATGGTAGTATGGTAACCACAGGATACTTTATTGGAGCAAAATATCAAAGGGACGGCCAAAGTTCAAGGGGGCATATCGGAGGCATAGCGAAGGCGGGACTTGGGCGTGCCTAACACTTGGATGTCCTCGACCCATAATCGAAAGAAACAAGGACATCGCTGATGACCACTTGGACGACTTTACCTGGTCGTGTTTTTCTTACGACCAAGGCACAAAAAGGTGCCCGAAATGACTAGATGACCACCGGAGAGAATCAGGGATGACCTCCCCTTACTCCCCTAGTGGTCACTAACCCCCTCCCACCCTCAAAAAATAATCTTTAAAAATATTTTGTGCCAGCCTCAGATGTCATACTCAGCTCCATCACAGCAGTATGCAGGTCCCTGGAGCAGTTTTAGTGGGTGCAGTGCAATTCAGGCAGGCGGACCCAGGACCACCCTCCTCTACCTGTTACGTTTGTGGAGGAAACAGCGAGCCCTCCAAAACCCACCACTGTACCCACATCTAGGTGCCCCCTTCACCCGTAAGGGCTATGGTAGTGGTGTACAGTTGTGGGGATTGGGTTTTGGGGGGCTCAGCACGCAAGGTAAGGGAGCTCTGTTTCTGGGAGTATTTTATGAAGTCCACTGCAGTGCCCCCTAGGGTGCCCAGTTGGTGTCCTGGGGGACCAGGACACTACAAATGCTGGCTCCTCCCACAACCAAATGGCTTGCATTTGGTCATTTCTGACATGGACGTCCTTGGTTTCCATTATCGGCAAAAATCAGAAACGGCCAAGTCTAGGGACAACCACATTTCAGAATTTGGACATCCCTGACCGTATTATCGAAATGAAAGATGGACGTCCATCTTGTTTTGAAAATACGGGTTTCCCCGCCCCTGGATCGGAACATTTTGCGAGGACATCCTCATCAAAACTTGGACGTCCCTTTCGAAAATGCCCCTCTGTGTGTCACATAGGATTGTGGTACACATATAAATACCCCTTCATGCCACACACAGGGAAGCATGGTACATTAAATGCTATGGCACAGTCTCCCGTCCGATACACCCTAAAAAACCTGCAGAAGGGCAGGGCGTGAGTGCTTCTCTCAGTTCAGCCCATAAGACACGCCCACCCAGTTAGGCTTTCAGGATATCTACAATGAATCCGCGTAAGAGTTGCACACTGTCGTGCAAGATCATCCCATCTACAGTCATAACGGATACTCTGAGGGTCGGGGGTCACAACAGACGTTTCACACACAGGACTACTGAACATTTCAATGTAATCAGTGTCATTGCCAACATTTGGATTTCTGATGGAATATTCTTAATCACAATGTCCCAAACACTGAATAATCACAGCTGGCTGCCCTTATTTTTTAATTATGTATGCATGCTACATCAATGTATCAGATACAGACCAGGTCCAGAATGGCCCTAAGAATCTGCCTCAGTTCTGCTCTTAAGAACCTCACCTAGTGAAATTACAATTTCCTAGTGAATAATGTGCACTGGTAGTCTCCTGCCCATGGAAGAGCCTGAACAGAAGGCAAAAGTAGAGACTAATAGATGATTCACCACTGGAGACGTGAGTCCAACAGTCTTTATTATATCAGAGATAACGACCCGACACAGGCCGTCTTTCGACGCTAAAAAGCGTCTGCATCAGGGGTCAATAAATACACCAAGTAATGAATGCAAAACGAAGAGTCCTACTTGTATATGTGTTGTCAACTCACTGATCACGTAGCACCAAACAGAATATGCTACGTGATCAGTGAGTTGACAACACATATACAAGTAGGACTCTTCGTTTTGCATTCATTACTTGGTGTATTTATTGACCCCTGATGCAGACGCTTTTTAGCGTCGAAAGACGGCCTGTGTCGGGTCGTTATCTCTGATATAATAAAGACTGTTGGACTCACGTCTCCAGTGGTGAATCGTCTATTAGTCTCTACTTTTGCCTTCTGTGATTCGTCATCGTAGAGAACTTTTCCTGTTCTATATTTTAGAGCCTGAACAGAACCATCCATACACTCCCCATTACCTGACAAAAGTGCTGTGTGCTGATAATGGCTTTTGGAGAGGGGGGGGGCGTTAACCTGAAACTAGTTGTGGACAATGCAGGCCCCACCCCCCTCCTAAATTAGTAAGCTTGTTCCACCAGCCAGAAAACCCCTTCCATCATATCCCGCATCACATCTCACCTCAGGGCATGGATGCAGTAAACAACCCGAGGCATGTTCTTTCTGTCGTAGATATCGGTGGTCTCAGGATGAAAGATCTAGTGGTAACAAAATTTAAAAGTGATGGATCACGATACGAAAAAGGTTAACTGTTCTCTGCGCCTCCTGTCTTGCTTTTAGCTAAAGGGTTACATGCGTGGGGCCGGAAAGCAAGATAGGACACTTAAAAATAAAACACCAGCTTCACCAGCCCAAAGCTCATCAACAGCTTCCCCAAGGGAATCCAACACAGAGTGATCTGCTAGTCTTTCTTCCCTTTATAAAAGAAACTTTTTCAAGTCTAGACTCTGGACCTTGAATTTGTGCTTCTGCATTTCCAGAGAGGAGCTAACGGCTGAGCCATCAAAGAAGCTGTTGTCTATTGTCCCAGGCTGCCAAATGGATCCAGATTCGCAGGACAGGGTTGCTGGAGAACGTGGTGAAGGCGGTTAGCTTAGCAGAGTTTAAAAAGGGATTAGACGGTTTCCTAAAGAACAAGTCCATAAACCGCTACTAAATGGACTTGGGAAAAATCCACAATTCCAGGAATAACATGTACAGAATGTTTGTACGTTTGGGAAGCTTGCCAGGTGCCCTTGGCCTGGATTGGCCGCTGTCGTGGACAGGATGCTGGGCTCGATGGAACCCTTGGTCTTTTCCCAGTGTGGCATTACTTATGTACTTATGTCCTCTACTTGGCTCACTTTTATTACATAGAGCAGTGATTTAACCTATTGTGATGTCATAGTGGCTCATTCCACCAATAAGAGCCAACCTCATTAGTGATGTCACAATGGCTTGATTGTATAGAATGTTTGTACGTTTGGGAAGCTCGCCAGGTGCCCTTGGCCTGGATTGGCCGCTGTCATGGACAGGATGCTGGGCTCGATGGACCCTTGGTCTTTTCCCAGTGTGGCATTACTTATGTACTTATATGATTACCCCAGTGCTTTTCTTAGGGAATGCAATGGAGAAATCAGAACTTCAAGTCCCTGCATGCAACGGAAGTAAACCCAGGCCTGGATCAACCCTGTCCTGTGAATCTGGATCTAGTTGGCAGCCTTACTATTGACTAATGGAGTTGGGGGGGTGGGGGAAGCATACTAAAATAGCCATGTCCCTAGAAGCCCTTCCCCAAAGTCTGCCCGCAAAGAGACCAGGGGAGGTAATCCACAAACACAGAAAAATCCCCCCCCACACCTCATCCCCCAAATTAAATGAACCCCACACATTTTAATGTCACTGGGCCTGATAGTCAGACTGTGGGAGGAAGCCTGGCTAACTCCCGCGGTCAGCGACCGGCATTGAATATCCGGGTATTTTTTGGCCAGTTTAAAATTTAACCGGCCAAGCCGATATTCAGCACCAGCCAGTTAAGTTTAAACCAGCTAAAGATATTCCTGCTATTTTGGTGCGTAATTTGGCTGCTAAATGTAGCCAGCGATGCACTGAATATTAGCAGACAGCCGGTTATACTGCACGATATAACCGGTTATCCACCCAGCGCTAACTGGCGATATTCATCGAGAGATAACTGGCCATCTCCCACTGAATATTGCCAGATAGCCAGTTAACTGCCATTTCACCGGCCAGGAGCTGTTCCTGGCTGCTTAAATGGTTTAAGCAAAAGGATGATGAGAAATGGGAACGAGGAAAGGAAGTGGATGCTTTAAGAAGGTTTATTGATCAAAAACTCAAAACAGTACAGGTGGATTTTTGCTGCTTAAATGGTTTTAAAATATTGAGGGGGGGGGGGTAAAGACTGTCAATTTCACTCTTCTTTGATTTAGACATTAAGGGAAAGGGGACTTGATATACCGCCTTTCTGAGGTTTTTGCAACTGCATTCAAAGCGGTTTACATATATTCAGGTACTTATTTTGTACCAGGGGCAATGGAGGGTTAAGTGACTTGCCCAGAGTCACAAGGAGCTGCAGTGGGAATCGAACCCAGTTCCCCAGGATCAAAGTACGCTGCACTAACCACTAGGCTACTCCTCCACTCCAGGGCTTCTAAGGTTAAATGTTTCATAATCTCCCGGTACCCGCAAAAAGCTACTTATTGCAACGCCTGTACACCTTTCAAGCTAGTTCCCAGCTCTGCATTTGATGTTGCTGCCTTACCGTAGGAAGGCCTACATGGGCCATCGCATTGCGCCAATGGTTTACGTTGTCAGTGTGGCGAAAATTAAGTCCTGCCGCCTAGAGAAAAATCACACAAAATGTCAGGAAGAACAATTTAGACTATCAATAGCCAAAAGTGTGCCAAGAACAAAGGCTGTGCGCTGTTTTGTCAAGTGCACGTCTACTTTTTATCAATTAACGCAAAGGCACTTCGTGCCTCCTATTTAAGCGGTTCGAAGTGGTCTCGCACCAACAGCAAAAGTTACAGTGGGCAACGCGGTATGTATGTAGCTCCGTTATCATAATGGGTGGAGACGTCACATTAACATGCGGTTAACACAAGAATATGAACATGTTAACTGGCATGACATGGCACCGGCAGCTGGCATGCGCAAATTCGTGCATTAGCAGCTTTATGCAAAATGCCCGTTTCCACTCCAAGAAAGGACCTCCCAGAGAAGCTTCAAGAAAATGTTAGCATATACTGTACATACTCGAATATAAGCTGAGATTTTTGCCCCCCTCCCCCCCCCAAAATAAGGCCAAAAATTGGGCCTTGGCTTATAGTCTAGTTGTGCTTCCTCCCTCCTCCACAGTAACTTCTCTCTTGCTTCCCACTCCCCCCTGCGATGATCAGCATCTTTTTTTTACTGTTTTTTTCTGGTTGCTGCTACTGCCGCCAACAAAATATAAAGCAAGTTGGGCTGACGTGGGGCCTGAGCATCTGTGCGTGCTCAAGGCCTCCTGGTTCCCACCCTCTGAGAGGACGAGAGCTGGGAGGTCTTGAGCATGCGCAGATGTCCAAGCCCCTACACCAGCCCAGATTGCTTTCTCTTCTGGCGGCGGTAGCAGCATCAGTCAGGAAGGAGGTAAAAAATGCCAGTCACCGCACCAGGCAGGCGGACGCAGGATGCGAGAGAGAACCGTCACTAAGGGGGGGGGGGGGAGAGGAGAGGGAGAGAAATGGTAGTACTTGAAT